>NC_047512.1:30794671-30881211 GCF_902827115.2 Pseudochaenichthys georgianus
TTCTAGTTGCTCATTGGCGCATGATGACAAAATGGCCCAACTTTTGGAGAAGGGTCTAGCTCAAGCCTCCAGGAAGTGCGCCGGAGTCTGATGAGAATATTCGTGCTGGTCAAACGGCGGTACTACACTTCCTTTAGGTTGCTGGGCCCGGAAACACTTTTTCCCATTGACTTACATTGGGAAAGAGTGGTCTGTAACTCGTTGGATATTTTTTTTTAAACTAAATAAACTACCCAGTATGAACACTTGTATAGCCCTTATTAAAAACATTCGTTCCTCAAGTTGTAAACATTTGCTAATAACGTTATTCTGAGAGTTATTTCCCTCTGCATTATGAACGCGCATCTAACCCACGGGACCGCACCGCCCGGCACGTTCATGTTACGTGTTCAGTACTACATGCATTTCTCTTTACCCATGGATGCACAATAACAACGGACTATATCGCCTTACTGCCAGCCCACGGAGCTGTAATAATGGATATATTGCACATGTTTGCTGTAATTCATCATTTGTAAAATATTATACTACATGGGCTGTATGATGTAAATGTTGTACCGTAAATGTTGTATTAAATAATGTTAATATTACCGACGTAGATTAACGTTCCTGTAGCTTCGTATTGCACTTGCAATTGTTTTAGTTACTTGTGGGCTACTTAACATGAATAATCACAGTTACTATCCTTTTACTCCATCACATTTCAAAAAGAAATAGGCTATTGTTATTTTAACTCCACCACAGTAATCCATCATCAGCTTTACTTTTTAGTTAAAGTTTTAACTCACAATTGATCATAACAGGCTTCAACATACTGTACACATTTTTATATATTACCAAGTGGTTTCATGTACAACCCACACAAGTATCATGCTAAATGAAGCTCTGTTGCTTGGATATCACTAGATCCTGATGTCAGCGTAATATAAAAGTACATAACGATTGATGTGTAACTTAGCATAATTTACTCGCTAGCTGCTAACTGCCGCCTCGTTAATATAAATCCAGTACCATGCTGTCATGAACGCGCGGTGCTGTTACGTGTACGCAAATTCACGTGCTTAATGTGAACGAGCCTTTGGGCGGCGTGGTTAAAGTTGTGCATGCTCTATGAGTGCACATACAAGTACTTCTCAGGCATGCCGGGTAATCTGTGACGTTTCGCTCTCTCAAAAGTTGGGCCATTTTGTCATCATGCGCCATTGAGCAACTCTCATAGGAATGAATGAGGCCCCGCCTCCCACGCTGTATCCAGTTCTTATTATACATCCATGGTCTAGCTGCGGCCGCGGCCAGTACACGGCGGTACACGACACGCCCACCTGACACGACACTACGGTGTCTGAGAAGGGTCTAGCTGCGGCCGCGGACAGTGGAGGTTGAACCAAGCCCCCAGGAGTGTGCCGGAGTCTTGTGGCCAAACGGCGGTACTACACTTCCTTTGTGGTCTCTAACTCGTTGGATAATTTTTTTTAAACTAAATAAACTACCCAGTATGAACGTTCCCGGGTAGCAGTTCTCTTCCCTCCCTTCAATCTAACCCTTCCCTTCCCCCCATCCTAACCCTAACCACTCCCTACCTTTTTACCTAATCCTAATCTTCCTTCCTCCCTCCTAAACCCCAAAACCTAATCTTCCTTCCTCCCTCCTAAACCCCAAAACCTCTCCTACTGTAAGAAATTAAAATCAATGTTTATACTACATGGGCTGTATGATGTAAATCTCGTCAATTCGCTTTTAACGGTGGTGCCTCTCAGCCACCGTAGTGTCGTGTCAGGTGGGTGTGTCGTGTACCATCGTGTACCGCCGTGTACTGGCCGCGGCCGCAGCTAGACCATATTGAACTTTTGAGAGAGCGAAACGTCACAGATTACCCGGCATGCCTGAGAAGTACCCGTACGTGCACTCATAGGACATGCGCAACTTTAACCAAAATGCTCGTTCACATCAAGCACGTACATTTGCGTACACGTAACAGCACTGTGCGTTCATGACAGCATGGTAATGGATTGTTATTATGATGGATTTGATATTAATGAGGCCGCAGTTAGCAGCTAGCGGCTAGCTAGTTATTATGCTAATGTCACATCAATCGTTATGTACTTATATTACGCTGTATCAGGATCTATGTGATATCCAACAGAGCTTTTAGCATGAAATAATTATTGCACTATATATATATATACAACACTGCAATAAGCTTCTTAGTGCAATAATAAGCTACAGGGACGTTAATCTAACGTTGGCAATATTAACTTTATTTAATACAACATTTACGGTACAATATTTAATCATACAGCCCATGTAGTATAATATTTTACAAATGATGAATTACAGCAAACATATGCAATATATCCATTATTACAGCTCCGTGGGCTGGCAGTAAGGCGATATGGGTCCGTTGTTATTGTGCATCCATGGGTAAAGATCAGGTAAAGATAAACGCATGTAGTGCTGAACACGTAACATGAACGTGCTGGGCTGCGCGGTCCCGTGGGTTAGATGCGCGTTCATAATGCCGAGGGAAATAACTCTCAGAATAACATTATTAGCACATTTTTACAACTTGAGGAACGAATGTTTTTAATAAGGGCTATACAAGTGTTCATACTGGGTTGTTTATTTAGTTTAAAAAAAATTATCCAACGAGTTACAGACCACTCTTTCTCCATGTAAATCAATGGGAAAAAGTGTTTCCGGGCCCAGCAACCTAAAGGAAGTGTAGTACCACCGTTTGGCCACAACGAATATACTCCTCAGACTCCGGCCCACTTCCTGGAGGCTTGGGATTTACCTGTGACAAATGTCAGCGATGTGAACAGAACTGTCACCCTACTTTCACCTGCACCCAGCAGCAAGCGGGAGAACTGCTAAGTTCTGCTAAGAACTGCTAAGAAGCTGACAGCTCAGTTAGAACAGAAAGACATGCAGGCCATAATCACTAGACGCTCAAAAGAGTGTGTGTAAGGCTTACATGAACTGAATTGAAACACTGTCCATTAGTTGATTAATAAACAAGACATTCAAGTCAAAGTTTTAGGCATTTTCAGTTGTAGCATGCTGTAAATATGGACTATGAATGAACGCATGCAATGTGGAAACACACAAATAGGTTTATTCTCAATACTCATAACAGTATCAGACACAATGACTTTACTGAGAGTGAAGATGACATGAACATATAGTTACTGTATGGCACTGAAGACAAAATACAGTATATTGCATTTACCTCTTCCTCTAACTCTCTCTCCGATATTGGCCTCCATTGTTGTGAACATAACTCTTGACCTCAAGAGACTTTAAGATGATAGTTTGGATTGTTTGAAATGGGACTGAGGTTCTTATCCAGTCAGTGTATAACCTCCAGAAGCACACAAATAGGTTTATTCTCAATACTCATAACATGTATCAGACACAATGACTTTACTGAGAGTGAAGATGACTTGAGCATAGAATGGTACTGAAGACAAAATACAGTATATTGCATTTACCTCTTCCTCTAACTCTCTCTCCAAAAGTGGCCTCCATTGTTGTGCACAACAAAGTGTTCAAGCTCAGGTTTCTAAGTGATCTAATTGGTTACATGGCTTTTAACATGTGCATTCTGGGGGCAGGGGTTTGATAATTGAGTGTGGTATTTCAGTGGCAGTGTTTAGCAAACAACACACAGGCTGTTGGTTTTGAATAACGTGTCTAATGTAAATAAGAGTGTGTAGTTATTTGGTCAATCCAGTGTCCAGCTTGTCGCTGTGTGACAACGTCATGTTTGTTGCGATACCTACAAGATTTACCTGTGACAAATGTCAGCGATGTAAACAGAAATGTCGACCTGCTTTCACCTGCACCCAGCAGCAAGCGGGAGAAATGTTTCAAGTTGTACTTGTGAAGTTACGTCTACAATTAGGAGGGTGAGTAATTAAGCTTTTATTTCTGTAATGTTAAACTTATTGTTTTTCTTCAACAAGTTTGACTACATTGAAAGACAGAGGAGGGACAGTATGTGCATTTTTAATGAACATACTATGTATTTTTGTATGTGTCAGGGTGTTATGCTACAGGTCCATGAGGACAGGCCCCACAGTGAGTTCAGGATGAAGTGTTACTGTCTTAGTTACCGTCTGGTTCAACATGTTCCTGGGGATTCGGCTCATTTCAGACAGGTTAGACACAGCCAATAGTAAAACATCAACTTTAATATAACTAGCACAAGGTAGCTACTCCCCAGAAATGGACTGACTGGTCTGTGTGTGCTGCACAGAGGTCACAGTTGTGTTTTGTTCCTCTTCTGTTGTTAAAGAGTCATTTTTCTTCGTTCATTCATATCAGTATGTATAAGAAGATGTAAGTATAGAAAACATTTAGGAAAAAATATATGACTTATTTACTCCTTAAAATAGCACAATTTTATTAAACCAAAATGTTACCCTAAAAGAAATAATACAAAGCAAACTGAATACGTATTTAATTTGTTTCTCTTCTTACAGGTGGGGCTGAAAGACTCGACCTCCGTTGAGCTGGAGCATCATGGCTGCAGGTGTGACGTGTGTTACTCTCCTGCTCCAGTCACATGACTCCCAGTGGGTCCCCAGTACTCAGCTCTATACAGAGCAGAGCAGCAGTGACCAAGAACTATGGCAAGTCTGAGAATAATGTCATTGTAATTCAAATACTAAAACTACACACACATCATCTCATCATTTCTATATCTTGCTTAAACCCACAGTGTGTAAAACCAGGCCCGGAAGAGAACATGCCTGGGATGTCCGCAATCCAAAGCAGAGAACAATGTCAGAGAAAGTAAAGTGAGAGATTAGTATGTGAAAGTAAGCTATGCACACAGAATAGTTGATGTGTTGATGTCTCTGAGAGCTGAGAGCTGCTGGATCTGTCTGCCCTCAAAGTGCCAGGGATCTACAAGGACTTCACTGCTGCTTCTGCACCTAGGTATCCCTGTGAGGTGCCACTCGTGGACTCTGCTCTCGGTAAAGTTCAAGCAGGCAGTCCCCTTGTCATATGAACATCACCATGACAGCTAGAAGTCACACCGCTGCCCACCAACATGCTCCACCACAGCCAGATCTACCACTGTCTGGCTACAGACTACAACCATCTGCATGCGTTTTTTTGTTGTTGTGAACATCAACAGCTGCCCTTAAGGAGATAGTTCTGGTATTTTGAAGTGGGGTAGTGTGTGGTGTATATCCATAATCAGTGTACTACCTACAGTAGTCGTGTGGAGAAACATACAGGAGCCCCGGCACAGCAAAGCCATGTGCGGCTGAGGACGTGGGCAAAAGCAACATTTATTTTCTCCACCAAAAAAGCTATATCAGTTTAAGTGTACATTATTTAATGCTAAAAATAGCAATTTTTTTCAGGTGGGCCTTCATTTTTGGGTGGATAAAATAGGTTTTGCTGCTGTGTTTTTAGAAAAATGTGATTATTTGTGGCCTATTATAGCTTTGTGCAATTACCAAGACACAAACTGGTACTTGTGGCACAATTATTAAACTCAAGTTGCCTTTCATCTATTGAACAGATATGGGTTAGCCCTACTAACCCTACACCCAGAATGCACATGTTAAAATTATATCACTTAGAAACCTGAGCTTGAACACTTTGTTGTGCACAACAATGGAGGCCAATATTGGAGAGAGAGTTAGAGGAAGAGGTAAATGCAATATACTGTATTTTGTCTTCAGTACCATTCTATGTTCAAGTCATCTTCACTCTCAGTAAAGTCATTGTGTCTGATACTGTTATGAGTATTGAGAATAAACCTATTTGTGTGTTTCCACATTGCATGTGTTCATTCATAGTCCATATTTACAGCATGCTACAAATGAAAATGCCTAAAACGTTGACTTGAATGTCTTGTTTATTAATCAACTAATGGACAGTGTTTCAATTCAGTTCATGTAAGCCTTACACACACATTCCTCTTTTGAGCATCTAGTGATTATGGCCTGCATGTCTTTCTGTTCTAACTCAGCTGTCAGCTTCTTAGCAGTTTAGACAAACATCGAATTCATAATGTAGAGACTAGTTGGACAAAATAATGCTTAACAACTGTTCCATTACTGTGTGAACTGTTTTTGGGGTCGACTGTATGATATATTGTTCTCCCGCTTGCTGCTGCGTGCAGGTGAAAGTAGGGTGACAGTTCTGTTCACCTCGCTGACATTTGTCACAGGTAAATCTTGCAGGTATGCAACAAACATGACGTTGTTCAATGGTTGTCACACAGCGACAAGCTGGACACTGGATTTGCCGACACAGTACAAACCGGAAGTCAGTGAAATAAAGTTATGCACAGAGCTTGCATACTTGTATTAATCTCTATAAACGCATATCTGCATGTGAATGCAGAAATAAACGTATCCTCGTCAGCATGGGTGCCGGAAGCAGGGGGGCCAAGGGTCGTCAGACTTCTGGGTCTTTTACAGCATTGCCATTATATCCTCCTGTCTTTTATTTTTGAAATATGTTTTTTAACTTCCGGTCCACCGGACTGCTCTTCTTCATTCTTCAATACAAAACGGAAAATGTAATGAAGTTGTTATCAAAAACCCAAATCAGACCGTTTTTTTTATTAGGTCTTCTTGTTATCCGTTTTTTGATTCAGACAACATAAACAGGAAAACGGCTTTGGTTTCACGTTTTTTCGTTTTTGATTTAAAACGAAAAAAGGCTGGTATTTTCGTTTTTTTGGTTCAAACGAAAAATCAAACTAACAAAACGGTCAGTGTATGTTTTGGTCATTGGATTTTCTTTTCACAAATGGATATTCAAAAACAAAAAACGACTGGATATTTGATTTTCGTTTTCAAATTGAAAAACCAAAATTGAAATACAAGGCGTTTTTCTTTATCATGGTCAAAAATGTATTTACTAAACTTAAAAAACGGGATGATTTTCATTTTCTATTTCACAAAACAAAAAATAAAATCACTAGAAAACAGAAACAAAAAAAACCCCGTTTTTTCATATTCTGCTACCGGAAGTTGTCTTTCAAAATAAGAGCGCAGATGAGGACGGTCAATCCGTGTATCTACGGTCCATTTGTTTTCACAACGAAAACAATCAAGACACATATTGAGCCCAGAAAATGAATGTTATTAAGGGCTGTAAATATAATAGGCCTGTGTCTAAAATGGACAACATTGTTTGGAGATTTCAACTATAAAGCGATTCTGCACTGCGGTCACTCAGCCGTCTCTCGAGTTTGTTATTATTTTTTCTGCCAATAGTTCTTCATGAGATCGATCCTGTTGGACTCAGTAGGCTAGTAGTGAAACTACTCCCACAACAAGTACTTACTGTGTACTTTTTGAGTAATCCTCTGTCAATGTCCCCTCCTGAGATCAAGAATGCATGTTTCTCTGCTATTTTGAATCAGCGTTAAAACACCTTTCTTCATGAGACTGATATTGTTGGACAGAGTATTTTAAGAGGATATGGTAGACATGATATCAGCAATACTGCCAGTCAGTAGTCCGGCAGCAACATTTGTACCCCTTGGAAAGTCTTGCCCGCTATTTAAATTATTATTATTTTGAAAGACAACTTCCGGTAGCAGAATATGAAAAAACAGGGTTTTTTTTTTTTCTGTTTTCTAGTGATTTTATTTTTTGTTTTGAGAAGTAGAAAATGAAAATCATCCGGTTTTTTAAGTTTAGTAAATCAATTTTTGACCATGATAAAGAAAAACGCCTTGTATCTCAATTTTGGTTTTTCAATTTGAAAACGAAAATCAAATATCCAGTCGTTTTTTGTTTTTGAATATCCATTTGTGAAAAGAAAATTTATTAGGTTTTCTCGTTATCCGTCTTTTGATTCAGACAACACAAACAGGAAACGGCTTTGGTTTTCCGTTTTAAATCAAAAACGAAAAAAAGGCTGGTATTTTCGTTTTTTGGCTTTTGGTTCAAACGAAAAATCAAACTAACAAAACGTACACGGACCGGGGTCGTCTCCCTCGTGGGTGCTGCGGTCTTCCTCCGTGGTGTGCCTCGC
The DNA here is from genome assembly GCF_902827115.2 of Pseudochaenichthys georgianus. NCBI lineage: Eukaryota > Metazoa > Chordata > Actinopteri > Perciformes > Channichthyidae > Pseudochaenichthys > Pseudochaenichthys georgianus. The sequence continues at coordinate 30,802,688 of NC_047512.1, forward strand.
GATAGATTACAACGTCATGCGTCTCAAACTAGCAGGTGTAATTAAACCAATGCATTCCATTCACGTCAGGTCAAACTAAGTGAATCTTGCTCATTTAAAAGCCATGCTTTTTAGCTGGTATAATTAAATCCAATTATGTTTCACCCCTTGCAGCAACGTAAACAAATCATGTTAATTTAAAATCACATAGTTATATGTTGGTGGTTCTATTAGATATAAATATGTTCAGTTCAAAATATATATATTTTTAATTAAACAAACTCAAAATAGATAGACTGGAGTAACTCAGACCTATCGTTTTTTTGAGTGTATTATAACTGTATGCAGCTTTTCATACTTTGCGGTAGGCTATAAGTGGTTCTTCTATTGACTTTGTCCTATCAATGTGGCTCACATGTAAAACAAATAGTGAAGACCACTGATCCAACAGGTTGTTGTTCTATTATGTAATTTATCTAAATTTTTACCATGCTCTTTTCAGCTTTTGCTTTCCTTGCAAATGAATTGTCTAAAACTGAGACTATGATTTTGTTGTTTTGAGTTTGGTACACATTCTTGCTTGTGTCAAAGATAGTGGAGCAGGATGACAGACAAGAAAAGAAAACAGAATATATATTTTTGTAAAGGCTTGGTCCCAGGTGGGTAAGGCAAAATAAAACATAACTTACTGATGTACGACGACAACAGCATACAAGGATCCAACAAGACTGACAGAAAACAAGGACTTAAATACAGGCTGAAACTAATGAGGGGATAGAGAGCAGGTGTGCAGGAGGTCAGGTGACTGCCGGGCTGATGGGGAACAGGTGATCCAGTAAGGCCAGGGTTGCGGTCGGATAGTTTAAAAATCAGCTCCTAAGTTCTAACCCTATCTCCTATTCCTTGACCTAGTGGCGTAGCCACCATAGGGCCTGGGCCCACCCAGTTTACTCATTGGCCCACCCTGAGAAAGCTTTGGTGTCATTTAAAAAAAAAAAATCTTTAATTTTTATTTTATTTTAATTATTTAATTATTATTATAAAAAAATGTATTCACCCATTGAGAATATCCAAGCATTCAAAGTGCAATTCAAGTGGACAAATATCGAGTTTAATTAATGTTGTATGTGTTTTGTCCTCTGAACCGAACTCATTTACGGTAAAAACTGATTGTTGGTTCCGGCGCGCGCCATAATAACGTGAGAGAGGCAGAGAGCTGCCTGCAAAATAAATGATGGCTCAAAGTTCACTAATAAACTTTGGTTAAAAAAAAAAAAAAAGCCAGACTCCAAGAAGAGCCCCCACTTATAGCAGCGATCTATACGATCATTTTCTGATAACGATGAAATAGCCCCGCCCCCCTCTCCCCACCTGCTGGGCTGTCAGAAGAAAGAAAATGTTAACGGAAACTCTGCCGCACGGTTCCCTCGTCCCTTGGAAGAGGCGGAGAGGTGGGTGTTTTTCATCTGCTGGTGGACAGTCCGGAGAGACACAGGGTTGGATTGTAACGGAATACATGTAACGGTGTAACGTAATCAGAATACAAAAATCAAGTGTATTCAGCTGGCGTTACATTTCAAAAAACGAGTAATCTGATTACAGTTACTTTCGTAAACCTGAAGTGAATACATTTTGGAATACTTATTGGAATTATTGGTGGAAAGGTTTCCTCACAAAATATAATATTCATTACCGGCAGAACTGTGTGCACACTGCACAGCGCTGCAGCATGTCTGTGAGCTGCAGCGTGTCTGTGAGGTCCCGCCCCCGCACGCAGATGAGAGAGAGATCTCTTTTAAAATATATTGAAAGTTAGAAACGGAGATGGTTAGATAAAATGTGCAAGATAACGTTTATGTAGCATTTCTTTATTGTCGACATTTATAACGGGATCAAATCAAAGTGAATGGCCTGCTGCTGCTGAATGCATGGGGCAAGTGACTGGAAAAAGTTTTAAAAGTTATTACATCATTTCAGATAATAATAATAAATATTAATGATAATTCATTCTATTTAGGGGCGCCTTTCAAAGCACCCAAGGACACCTTACAATTCATAACATATTCTAAGGAAAGGTTTTAAGACGGTACAAAGAATGCAGTCCGGGTGATGTTTTTTATGTGGGGTGCAGATGAGAGAGCTGTCCAGAATGACACCAAGATGTTGTGTTTGTGCTCTTGATAAGCCATTAAAACAGTAAAATACATGTCTCCTGTTCCCCAAAACATACCCATCTGTTATGGAAAAAGAAAGTATTCCAAAAGTATTCTAAAAGTAATCTGCCACCGTTACTGGCGGGATTGTTGTTAGCTTCTGATGCGCAGAAGAAAAATCTGGCCCACACTATTTTTTTGGAGCAGGCCTGTGCTGACAGAGATGCTGCTGCACGTGAGTTGCCTCCAGTCACTGCCATTATCCAAGGCTGCATCGAAATGAATTCATTTAACAAAATGAAAACTGTTATCATTTGAATCTACAGAGCCTTGCCAAATAGTTCAAAGCTTCATCCGTAATATTGACATTTCAATTCTAAATCCAGAACCTACCCAATGCGTCCTAATCAGCTACCTTGATACAGATCTTGAATGTAAAAACCCTACTGATACAGCCCTTTTTTAATCTGCATCTCCTGCATCAAAATGGCTGCTGATGGCTGTCGTGATTTGAAAGACAACCTCATAACTGCTTCTCTGTATTAAGGCGTTGTTCAAGCATGACATGCACATTTCAGACTTCTGTTGTTTATATACATTGTGTATGCCTTTCTCGCTCGGTCGTGAATGCTGCTTAGGTTCTCTGGAGGAGTTGATGTCTAGCCACAAGTGCTGCAGGAGAGAGAGCAGCAAGCACTCCACCTAGACTTATCAACACAGTATTTCATCCACTGCATTCCTTTGACATACTTACTGTTAGGATATCAAAAGTCAAAGGGGGTAGAAAACACGTGGCTTCATCAACAATGGCTGTTGTCTGTCATGTGACACGCTGAGGCTCTGAGTGAAACGTCACGGGGTTAAGGGATAGTGGATAGGAGAATTCAAAAGGACTTGAAGAGACTGTGGTACTTTAGAGAATTTGAATGCACTTTCACTATCCGACGTGTTTATGATGCGCCAGCGGCAACCTGATCTCACCAGAATGCGTGACTCCACCACGACTCCTTAACACCACAATGCGTGGTGGAGTCACGAACTTTGTTACATTTGCGTGTCGGCACCACGCAAACAACCCCAATGTAAAGTGAATGAGGCTCCTTTGTCGTGGTGCACACACGCATTTCTACAACGTCCCGCAGGGAGCTTTTATTCTATACAACGTTTTTTAAATCTACTTTATAGCTTGTAGTAACTCACGGGAGGCTTCTTTTATTTTATTTGTATTCATAATTATTTTTATTTTTCGTCAGAATGTAAAAATTACATTAGTTACGAATTTGTGTTCTCAAAAAACAGTGCATTGTGTGTAATGCAACTGTGATTTTTATTAAATTAGTTTGTTTTTAAGGAAGGCCAGAGCTTCAGCTGTGTCAAATAGATTGTTCCCTTTAGTTAACGTTATTTAAAAGATAATTATCATGTCTTGTATTACGAGCGTCCATTCCCATTGGATAACGGAGCATTTTACACCCGGAAGTAAGTAGCCTATTCTCCTTACTGTCGATTGATTTTACAGTGATATCTGCACTACTCATCGACTAAAAAACACCAAATTGTCCTTGTTAATTACACAACATTGATTGGTTTTGGATTGTGTGCAATGCTTTTGTATTTTCCCCCTTCGATTCGGAGAAACAAATATTTTTTCGGAGTTTTTGGACGGCAGAAGACACTACACTACCCAGAATCCTCAGCTATCGTTTGGGACTACACCATGAACCCCGTGATCAGCCCTCAAGCTCTTTGATTGGTTGACCTCCAACTGCATTCCATATGAAAAAAAACGTTTCGTAAAAGAGAAAATCATACTTTATTCAGCAGTGCTTGCTTTACTCTTTGATAGTCATCACATGAATGCATTGTAATAAATGGTTTGGCTGCATTAAATATTACACATCTGTCTTAGTTCTTTATTTATCTACAGAGATCGGGCATCAGCATAGACCGGAAACTATTCTTTTACCGTTCTGTTTTAATTTCACAATAAAGTTAGTAGTAATATTTTGTTTTGATATTATTGTTTTTTATTAACTACTAAACGACTGGGTCATGTTAAGACCATCTTTTTTTGGTTGCTATGGGGTTTTTCCATCGCTTTTGTGTTACAAATATCAAAACAATAACAAAATAATATTCGTCGTAAACTAAACCGGAAACAGCAGTATATTTTATTTTGTTAACACTGTAAACTTGACAGCCTTTTAACCTATGCTTTTAACTCAAACCACCTACTGGTTAAAGCACGTTATTACACGTTTAGAGTAATTGCAATGCAGGAAGATTGTGTTGCTTTTTAATGACTGTTTAAAATGCCTTTTTCTTAATGTCTTTCATTTTTGTAACGCACTTTTGAATGTGTTATATTTTATGAAAACATTCAAATATTAAGAGTACATACAAAATAGTGGGAAACTAGAAGGTCAATTATATAAATATAGAATAGAAAATATCAAGAAGATACTCAAATGATATCTAGAGTAAAACAGTTTAGTGCCTGATAGGAGGATGTGCTAACTAATAAGGCTTTATTTAAAGAAATGTGCAGAATACGACAGTGTAATGGTGGAGGTACACACATTGATAGATGTCTTGTAATGCACTGTTGATGAACCTGTGACCTAAGTTTGTCATTCATTGCATAACTACGCTATTGTGTATATGATATGTCAATAAACCTTAGAAAATCTTGAAATCTTGAAAGGGATGTGCAAAATAGAAATTATATACAGTCTTTAATGAACTATTAGAGAATAACGAGTAATGAATATGCCTTAAACGGATCTGCAGATAAATATTTAGTCTTCTCAAGCACCAACTGTCAAATATCTCGCCTGATTGTTGGCACTTGACAATCACCTTCACTGAATTTCATTCAGGTGTAACTAAAGTCTGATTTAAGGCTTGTTTATATTTCACATCATTAATCCAAATCTGTAAAGTAACTAAAATAAATGTAGTGGAGTAAAAATACCAGGTTAACCTTAAAGAAAGCCCTCAGGATTATAAAAGACCACCATCACCCCAGCCACAAACGGTTCTGTCTGCTGCAGTCTGGCAGGCGGTACCGCAGCATCCGGACTAAAACCACCAGACACAGAGACAGCTTCATCCCACAGGCCAGAAGACTATTAAACACCTGAACTTAGAAATAACATTCATCTGGCTGCTACTTAGAAATTATTTATCTAATATATCATATTCCAATCACTTGTATATAGACTCTTATTGCACTATTTCACTATTTCTTCTGTGTATCTGTTTTATTGCGTAGCACTGTTGGAGGAGCCTGTGACCTAAGGGGGGGAGGGGGGTAGGACACGTTCGATTCCTGTTTTGAATAGTGTGCCGTCGATGGGTTTCATTCCATTTCAAAGTCCTTTTGGACGCTCTGTGTGTAAACGTCGCGCATCCAATCACAGAGGTTGAGGACTGATCACGGGGTTTGTCAAGCTAAGCACATGGTGTAGTTCCAAACGATAGCTGAGGATTCGGGGTAGTGTAGTGTCTTCGGCTATCCTAAAACGCCGAAAAAATATTTGTTTCTCCGAATCGAAGGGGGAAAATACAAAAGCATTGCACACAATTCAAACCAATCAATGTTGTGTAATTAACAAGGACAATTTGGTGTTTTTTAGTCGATGAGTAGAGCAGATATCACTGTAAAATCAATCGACAGTAAGGAGAATAGGCTACTTACTTCCGGGTGTAAAATTCTCCGTTATCCAATGGGAATGGACGCTCGTAATACAATACAGGGGACATGATCATTATCTTTTAAATAACGTTAACTGAAGGGAACAATCTATTTGACACAGCTGAAGCTCTGGCCTTCCTTAAAAACTAACTAATTTAATAAAAATCACAGTTGCATTACACACAATGCACTGTTTTTTGAGAACACAAATTCGTAACTAATGTAATTTTACATTCTGACGAAAAATAAAAATTATTATGAATACAAATAAAATAAAAGAAGCCTCCCGTGAGTTACTACAAGCTATATAGTAGATTTTAAAAACGTTGTATAGAATAAAAGCTCACTGCGGGACGTTGTAGAAATGCGTGTGTGCACCATGACAAAGGAGCCTCATTCACTTTACATTGGGGTTGTTTGCGTGGTGCCGACACGCAAATGTAACAAAGTTCGTGACTCCACCACGCATTGTGGTGTTAAGGAGTCGTGGTGGAGTCACGCATTCTGGTGAGATCAGGTTGGCCAGCGGACATCATTTTGTGCGTCTGCTGCTGTGGGGAAACTATGAAAACTACAGTTTTCTATACAGCGGACTACAACATGGATGTTTAATAGGAACGACGGACTCATCTAGAGACTCTGCACCGTGCTCTGATGCTCTTGCTTTGCTTTATGAACGTGGACAACAGAGAAACATATTATTCATGACCAAAGTTGGAATTGAAATAAAAAATTAAAGTGAATCTTATGCTCGTCACCCTCTCCCTCCGGTCCACATTTATACAAATGATCCCAATACGTATGATTGTATGAACTATGAAAATATCTTAAAATTAATACAAATGTATTTATTATAAACGTTAGTCCTTAACACCTATCACTGTGTACATCACCATTCCAACATCTTTTAAAAGTTGAACAAACCCCACACAGTTCAGTGAAATGTTGACTTTATTTGATAATTTCAGTAAAAACTAACGTTCATATTTCTCTTTTTGATTATAATACTGATGAACGTTCAAAACAAAGCACTTTGGCAAGTTACCACATACGTTTTAAAATGCTTAATAAGCACCGTAACTTTCATGATATAATTTCTCCGTCATAATGGTTTGTTTCCGTGAACGGCCGACTGTTGTGTGACGCAAATGCTGCGGCTGCAAGGCATTGTGGGGCAGCATTTTCTCCTCTCCATTCGGTTAGGGAGGTCCAGTGGTTCCTAAGCTAAAGGAGGTTATAAAGGAAGTTTGAAACCTCCTTTCCTATCATTCTAGAGAATTCTAACGGCACTTATCATGGCTGCCACTGAGGGACTTCCGGGTCATTTCACTCCGTTAGGAAGGTTCCTAAGCTAAATGGACTATTCGACTTCAGCCCAGGACAGACAAACACAGGAAGTAAAAAAAGATGGAATACAGATGGAAAACCTTTCCAAATAAAACCAGAAACATAAAACCAAGATCTTGACGGCTCGGTATTCTTATTATATTTCACACAGGCTCCGCCCTCTACTGGACTCTATGGGTACTACTCTCTATCATGCTGTGCGTGCTTTCACCTACTGAGTTTACGTAAACGTAGCCGGCCAATCGGGGCGAGCCTAACTGAATGCGCGCGCAGGCCCACAGTATATAAAGGCGGCTACACCCGCCGCCCACTATCCTTTTTCTCTTCAGAACAAGCTGACAACCGAAGAGTTAAACGAACGAAGATTAGAAGATTAGAAGGAAAAATGGACTCACCATTACTGGAAGCTCGGCCATGCACCTGCCCTGGTTTGATCGCGGGCGCCGGTCTCTAGTCTATCAAACCACTTGGACAATTGTGTCGGAAATAGGTTCATTTCTCGAAGCTTCAGTTACAGCGACCTCTCCTGGCGAAGTGCAAGGCTGCAGTGGGTTTAACGTATCTTTGCCTTGAAAAATATTCGATGCACACACACACTAAGACTGAATATGATGTTCTATTTGCAATTAAAGATTGATAATTGTGTATTGGGTTATTGAGAAGAGACTAGAGAGTGCTGGACATTTTTTGGGAGGAGAGGGCCTTTTATCAGTTATTAAAGTTGAAAAGCAATGATTAAAATACATCCATTCCGGGCTTTGAACCAGCTGCGCGGAGGACATCCCCGCATTCGGGGCGCCAGCTCTACCCACTGGGCTATATATTCCTTGAAATGTCTTTATATTACTGATAATTGTCTTTTTGTTCACAACTTCTCCACATTTCGAAGTGTTTCCCGAGCCAGAACGACCTATCTTTCTTCCTGGCTTGCTCTATAATGATACTACAATTCAAATGCAATACCAACAACAACTCAACAGCAACAACGCAAACTACGACAACAACCCACACATTGCGCATTGTTTAGAGCGGTCATAAAGTGTTGAAGCGCTCAAATTTGAAACTGTTTCAACCTGTCACCTGTCAGAATCGAGACGAGGCAGTGCATTGAATCAGTCAAGTGATTCATTCAGGAAATGAAGCAGTTGCTGCTTCTGACGTCACATGTCACGTGATTTGAAGCAGTTGCTGCTTCTGACGTCACATGTCACGTGATTTGAAGCAAGCTTCGAAGCACTGCTTCTATGGAATTCTTTCACACACACATACGGGTATTGGGCCGAGTGCGACACCGTACTTCCGGTATCCACCATTTCACGCGAGGTGCAAGCAGAATACCATAGTCTATTGCCTTAATCAATATCTAGTCAACTCTAAAATACCACATATATGCAATGGCATGATAATATTATTGTGACAAGTGGGGTATTCACCTGGTGTTTCCAGAAATTAGACGTAGATGCAGCCAAAATCGACGAAGGCCACTTTCAAGGTTCGTTTTTCCATACATCTGCAGGCAGTCTTGTAAGGGCAATCCGACAACCCACACAGCTCTAGTTTACGCTGGTAACGACATATGCGGCTTTCACACCAGCGCTTTTCAGTTTCTAGCTCCGAGCGGGAGCTTTTCTGGTTCAGCTCCGGTTTCCCTTTTCAGCTCCCGCTCTGTGCACACCGCCCACTGGCGCCCCAGAGCTGCCCCTGCTGCGTCATGACGTCACCGTTTACATCGCTGATTTGCTCCCCAACGGCAGCCATTACGGCGCTCACAACAACAACAACAACAACGGGGAACTGCGTCGGGTCGATGATCGTGTTGCTTTTAATCACACGAAGCCAGAATAAATTGAATAACGACTTCTCCAACCTTATACTTTGCTCCAGAGTGCCGTGGTTCATTGTTTATTAATGTATTTCTGCAGCATTTACCGACCGCTGCAGTATTGGCTGCTCTTCCACGGGAGTTTATTCTCCCGTTAGCTCCCGGTTAGCTCACACTGCAGCGGCCGCTCTAAAGTATTCACTGTCCGACTCACACAAGCAGCTGATGCATATCCCCAGTTCCCCTTAGCCTAAGTGAATGTGTGTCAGTCTGATTTGACACTGTTTGGTATCACAACGCTGTTATGAAAGTTTCTCTGGTATAAAACGGGTGATGTTAGCATAGCAACCGAAGCTAAACTGACTACTTGCATCCGATAGCTGCAATAATACAAAACAACACGTCTGCCTCTCTCCACAATGATCGATAACAGTGAACGGATGGTCAAAGTAAGGTACAAATAAACAGAATCACACGAAGCCTGGTTAGTGTTGCCTGACTTTATAAAGTGTGTTTATAAGCACTACTGCTTGTAGGCAGGCATAACAGTCGACCCATGTTCAAGGGAGGTGGGTTTAGTTTCCTGCACGCCTCGACGTAAGAGAGACGTAAGCGACGCCACCTCTTAGCTCCGAAGCTCTTGCCTCTGGGCCGACAATTTTTTGGAGCTGGAAGTGAACCCGATTCCCGAGCTAAGAGCCGGCGCCGCTGCGGTGTGAACAGTCATAATCATACTATCTGTCTTAATTGTTAAATGCCATCTAAACAACCTAATTGATGTCTACAAATGATATTACAAAAACCCACTCTAAACATTGTTTCATCCATTGCTACATATGTACCCAACATAACTCTTTCAGGAAACCATTTTCTCCTATACATTGAAAAACGTACATGTTTCCAGCATCACATATTCCACACACCACGAAAGAACATCTACATATTTTCTCCAATATTTTAAGCTAGTTTCTATAACAAGATTATCACGTGTGACATAATAATCAGATGTCTTGTTTGCTAACCAAGAATATTAAACTTTAAAATGTCTTTTGGCCAGTTGAAGTCCTGCTTACTTCATCCTTAAACTCTACTTTAATTTGAAACCAAAAAAGGTCTTCCTTCTCCACCATGATCCTATCTCTATATCAAAGTCCAGACAAACTGATGATTTATCTTTATAAACCATGAGGAATGACTCATAAAACACTATTCTCCCTTACTTCAGTTCTAAATCAAATGAGCCAGACAGGAAACCCCTTTTAACCACTTGAAATTGTTTATCTAAGTTGTGTTGCAAGCAGGTTAGATCTGTAATGAATTAAAATCAATATTTAAAGACGCAATATAAGTTAAATATATTGTTAAGGTAATTACTGTTTTATTGTGAAGGCATCTCTGGCGAACAGCGGCCTTTGGCTTTTATTTTGAAAGGCCGTTCCGGAACAGCCGTGTTCCTAGAAACACGGCAAATTGACAATCGTTCTAATGCATTAACTATAGTCGTGAAAGAGACAAGGAGGGGGAAGGCGTGTGGAAGCAAGCAATGAACTGAAAATGCCACCAATCCTGTTTTAACGTGATGGCGCACATTGAAAACCTAAACGCCCTGTCATAACTGACAAGCGTTCAAAAACCTTTCTGCTTATCCCTTAGGCCACTATTTTTGTCTTATTCATAACCTAAAAATACAATTGTGATGAATAGCTTGCTTTTGTATCATTACATTTACCAACATAAAACAAGGTCTGTACTAATCAACAATGACAACCCACAGACAGCTCATTTAGTTAAATATACGCAATATATTGACTTCGCTTTTATTTATCTGACTTAATTAACGTGCTTCCCTTCCTTTCAGCCACTAGATGGCAGCAGCAGAGCACAAATGAGCTTCACTCTTCTGACTCAATGTCTGATATCCATAGACAATGCTCATACAGGTTATTTAGGTAAAAATCACACAGATTTATTCCCCTTACATTTTGTCCGGCTTGATAACGTGCTTCATATGTCGTCACGCAGGACTCTCTGCCTACCTTGCGATCAACGTTATGTTTACGTCAGCCTTTCAAATTAATTTTTACAGACAAGGGAAACGGGAGCCGGTCTCGTCACAATGTAGGTGACGTTAGCGCTCTCTCCCAAGGATTTAACAGATAAAAGTCCGCTGACACTTTCGCTTATTTGGTCTTGGACTCTTATTTTACCCCCAGTTATAAACGGCGGACCGATCTTAAATATCGATCATCCAGGTTACGTCGTGTGGGACTCACACCGCACATCCCACGAACTGCACCGCTCCTACGCCACTTCCGGACTAAACTACCTGAAGATCCACGCTAAACTGCTCTAATTTCTTGTTACGCAGGACTCTCTATACCTGACGATCAACGTTCACGTGTTATATATAACTTTCCTAACATGGTAAAAAAGATGCATTGCATACTCCATTCAAACTTCAAAAACACTCTGAAACGCCTACAGACAATCATACATGGCCCTGCTATTGTCCGAGGCGTCTAAAAGTGCTTGTTCCCGACCCAGTGTGGTCCTCTGAATCCTTCCACAGCCCTGTCTACTCGGAAACGTCGGAGATCACCATTTGTTAGGAGATTTGGTAGACAACTTGTCCACTTTCTTAAATCTCCTCGCGTTCCTACAAGCCGTTATCTTACAGGAAGGAAACCCAGAACCTACAAGTAACCGTTTAACAATAATCCACTTTAATGGTAATATACAATGCAATACAATCAAGTACAATCAATACAGTACAAATTACATACAGTTCTGTGGGATCCCACATTTACCTGATACTCACGTGAGCCAGCCAGCCGGCCAGCCAGCCAGCCAGCCAGCCAGCCAGCCAGCCAGCCAGCCAGCCAGCCAGAGAAGAAAGAGACCGAACACAGCGGGGTTTCTGTCTATATCCCTCGCTGACCCAAGGAGGAGTTATCTGCGCCTCCCTTCCAGACCAGTGATTGGCTGCCCAAATTATCATCAACACCCCACATCTTAAGTCCCCAATCCCAGTGGCTCAGCTTCCTTATCACAGGGATCTGAGATGACTATGTCAACTCCACACCTTCCCCCTCTTCCTTTGTCCTCACAAAACCACATGTTAGCAGGCCCAAAACCAGCCCAGTTTTCTACACAAATCATTTTCAAGCTTCTTCACAGTTTGCACGAATACATACAAATATTTCCTTACAGGGTTCAAGAGAGAGTGATGTGTGTGTGAGAAACGCATTCAGTGAAAACGATTGCATTTATCCCAGAGTAAGAGTCATCTCTCTCCACATTTCCACTTTTCACCATAATGTCCGTTTCAAAGAGACGGCATTGGACAGAGCCACGGCCCCACGGGAGCGTGCCGCGGTGCGTTCAAGGACCTCAGTAGAAAATCGGCCCTTTTCTGTTTCAGCCCCTTTATATATACAGTCTATGGTCAGCCCCCATGCCAAAACTCCCTTCTTATGGAAAGGTTTGACAGCGGAGTAGGCCACCAGAGAATACTACAGCTTCTTAGCTTTGGCTCCACAGCTGCTGGCATGTCCCCTGAACACAGTTTTGTGGGGAATGGAAGCCCCACAAAAGCTGTGTACTGACAGAGTAGAGGGGCAGGACACTGAGACTGGGTTACTCACTCCAGCTTTGCAGCGTCCCTCCTCCATTCAGGGGTAATAGAGAGTCAAATCTATCATCCTGGGAGGAGATAGGTTTCCTTTCAACAGGAAGTCGAAAAAAGGCCCTGTTGCATGAACGGTGGGTTACGTATTGTAACCCTAGTACTAGAGCGGGCCCGGCGCCACGAGGGGGCAAAAGGGGGCATTGCCCCCTCAGTTGTATTCTTTGCCCCCTCACTTTGAGCATCATTCATCCATCAGAAAGTACAATAAATGTCATAATTATTAAATAATAACTTTAAATAATTATCTTCCCCAATACACGTTACTACGTTTAGATCAGATATGTGGGCAGGCAGTAGTGTTAATTTCGTCAGCTATTTTTTTATTTAGTTTTAGTCTTAGTCCTGTGTTAAATTTTCTTTTTAGTTTTAGTCATATTTAGTCACCTTCATCCTGTTTTTATTTAGTCAAGTTTTAGTCGACTAAAAGTCTGAGCATTTTAGTCTTATTTTAGTCGACTAAAATAGTAAACATTTTAGTCAAGATTTAGTCGACTAAAAGTCTGATTATTTTAGTCTTATTTTAGTCAAAGAAAACTAATTATTTTAGTCTACTTTTTGTCAATGAAAACTGTTGAGTCTTTTTTAGTCATCAGATTATATAGAACATTTCAGTCAAACTAGTCTAGCCAAAACCAATAATTTGTCATTTTAGTATATATAAATAAATAACATTATATCTTGTCCTTATTTTTTATGAAAAACACAGGTTGAATGATTAAGAATGCAGCTTTGCAGAGAGTATCTTGTCAGGTTTGTGGGGTTTTTACCTGTGTTATGGCCACATTGCTTCCCTTCTGATAAAACAATGCATTCGCTTTTTTTCTCCGACTCATTGTAGCGAAAATGGGCCCAAATATCACATCGTTTCTTTCTCCGAAGCAGTGGTGGCTTTAGACTTTTTCGTTGTCAGTCATTTTGACGGACAGGATCGTAACATTTCCGTCATAATCCATTATTATCCGTCAAGTGCACAATTTATCAATCACTCTTGCTGACGGGGGGGGGGGGGGTATTCTGTTAACGCGAGTGCGACCACTGCTCCCAAGCCCTGTTGTTGCCATTTTATTTTCTGTTAAATAAGGTTAGTTAGACCATGAGTTAGACCCGAGTCTTCCTGACAGTTCATATTGTGCCGCTGCCCGGTGTAATTCAAATCTACCGCCGCGCGCCCCACAGAAACAGCTGCTGCTCTGCCGCAGCACCGGAAGTGGAACTGCAGGGAGAAAAACTGACTATCAGAAATGTAACGTTATCTTTGATAATATTTCGTCTCCTCATTTTTCGTCAACGAAAGTAAAGAGAGATTTTGGCATAGTTTTTATTTAGTAAACTACATTTTCGTCTCGTCACTTTTCGTCAACGATATTGCATGATGATTTCGTTACAGTTATTGTTTACTGCCGTCGGTGCCGTCTCGTCATCGTCTCGTTTTCGTCATGGAAAAAAAGGTCGTTGACGAACATATTTCGTCATAGTTTTAGTCAACAAAATTAACACTAGCAGGCAGTCAAGCAACATGTAAAAAAGCCTCCACCCCAAGTGAGCTTGTAGTCTTTATGTTAGCGTGTGTGCTTAGCTGTAAACAGAGTCGGATGGGTGACAAAAACTACCCCTTTTTCCGGGCAGAGTCCCCGTTTTCGGTGGCTGGTACCCGGTTGAAACTCCCGGAAATGTTCCCATTTTTGAACGTGCGTTAAAAAAAATAGAGCAAGGTGAAATCAAATGTTATATGTCAGTAAAAACAGAGTAACAATGTTGTGCCTGTTTGTAGCGTTAGCATATTCCTTCTTCTACTACTACTTCTTCTTCTTCTTCTTTTTTCTTTAATGGCGAATCGCTTCCACTTGGAGCATATATCGCCACCTACTGTTGATTTATTAAATGTTTATATTAAATCCTTGTCCTCAGACCAGTGTTTTTGAGGAACTTGAAGATCAGCTTGTTTACTTCATTTCTTGATTTACTTTCGTATATTGACTTGCAATCCATGTCCTTGATGTTATGTTGTTCCAGTGCAGTTTTCAGAATGAGTCTTTGTCCGTTATAATCCGGGCAGCTAAAAAATACATTATGTAATTTTTCTCCCCAATTTTCGGCACCCTGATGGGTTGATGTGCCCTTAGCATTCGTCTATACTGCCTATGCCAAGGGCCGGCCCAGGTGAAAACAGATAGCTACACAGATAGCACCACACATGATGGTTAGCCTACAGGCAGCCCTATTATTTAGGGCTGCCTGTATGGATCAGGTTTTTGCCAAAGCGAGCCCTTTTACTATAATAATAATAATAATATGTTATGTATTATATCAACCGTATTGGTACAATGAGCGACATCTAGTGACGGATTTTGGAACATTGATTTGATTTTTCTCATGGCAGTTAAACTCTAGAGACAAACCAGGGGACTTTATTTGTATTCTGTGTCTGTCCATTTGGTGTAGTATTTTATCCAATATTACATTTGGTTTATATATTAGTCACTTTCTTATGAAATGCCAGGTTTTAGGCTTTGATTTGAACATTCAATCCTGAAAATAAAAAATCAACCAGATTAATGTTTCTTTAATCCTGACTAGAGGTAAGTAAATCTGTATAGGAAGACGAGTTAAGGGATAGATGAGAAAAGGTTATGGTATAATTACAGAGCCTGTCAATTTATAAATTGAGGAAATCAATGTTAGTCTGTTAACCAGTGGTGTAGTGGACGTTGGACGCGAGGGTACGCCGTACCCCAACTTATTTGAAGCATGATTTCTTTTTTTAATAGTCTAATACATCTAAAATCATTGCCAGTGTTATCAGTTGCAAGTGTGTGTTTGTTGTAATAATGACAAAAACATAATAGGCAGATTTCACAGTAATTATAATAAAAACGTAGCTCAAGCATTTATTCAACTTGATTTTAAGCGTGTGTGTGTGTGAGGGGCAGCACCGTGTGTGTCTGTAGGGTAACCAGGTGTCCCACACTGTGCGGGACTGCACACACAGCATTTTTATTATTTGTCCCGCTTCCCAAAAATTGAGACTATGTCTCGCATTTGAGTGATAGTCGCGCAGAAAGGCCGGATCGGTTCGCTGACAGCCGGCACCGGCCTTTATTATTATATTGTCTAAACGGCATCATGTAAATTGCGCTGACAGGCGACACAGAGGTCCCCCCCCGTTTGACAGTTCACGAGCGCGTCCATAGTGTCTCCCGTCCACCCACCACCCGTCCACCCCTGCCCCGTCCACCCAGTAAAAAAATCATCACTAAGCCACCAGGGTGGGAGGAGGGGGTCAGGAGGACGGGACTGAACTGACCGCCCAGGGGCACGGCAGAGGACCAGGAAGGGGTCTCGGGCGGGCGGCCCGGGGGCAAGGCAGAGGACCAGGAAGGGGTCTCGGGCGGACGGCCCGGGGGCAAGGCAGAGGACCAGGAAGGGGTCTCGGGCGGACGGCCCGGGGGTAAGGCGGAGTCCAAAAAGGGGGACTCGGGCGGACGGCCCGGGGGCAAGACAGAGTCCAAGGTGGGGACCATGGAGGGGCGAAGGCAGCGGCAGGAAGAGTCAGGGGGCCGGGCCCGAGGGCGAAGACCGGACAGCTCCGGAGGCCGGGCAGGAGCCGGTGTCGACCGGACAGGATCCGGAGCCAGTGGGACAGGTGTCGACAAGACTCCCCACAGAAGAGGACCAGGAGTTGGCAGGACCCCCGGCAGGAGGGCAGTCGGCGGGACCCCCAACGGGACAGGACATCCATCTTCTCCCACTTATCCGTGGTCGGGTCGCGGGGGTAGCAGTTCCAGCAGAGAGCCCCAAACTTTCTTTTCCCTGGCCACATCAACCAGCTCTGACTGGGGGATCCCAAGGCGCTCCCAGGCCAGCGAAGAGATATAATCCCTCCACCTGGTCCTAGGTCTACCCCTTGGTCTCTTCCCAGCTGGACGTGCCTGGAACACCTCCATAGGGAGGCGCCCAACTCCATACAGTACTGTTAGAAATCTAACATCACAGGCTTCCTCTAAATCGGGTGGGGAACCTCCAGCCCCCTGGCCGTATACGGCCCGCGAGACAATTTGATACGGCCCTCGAGGTAATTTATAAACACACGCAAAAAAGAAAAACATTTAAGAAGTCTAGACCGCAAAAAAATTAAGCAAGCGAGTGCCTGTTTCTTCTGGCCAAGTACCTTGAACACAACACGAGCCTAACGTGTCATCACGTGGTATCTGTCTCGTCTGACAGGGGTGCAGTTCTGCACCAGAACGTCGCTCCGGCACTTCCAAAAATCGCAGTACCTATAAGGAGCGGTACATATGCCGCCGTTTTTGCGTGGCTGTGTCTTCTGTCATACTGATCATACAGTCAATAACTTTGTTGTTATTAGCATCTGGTTAGCACACATCTTGTGTCCATATCTTTCTGTTTTGGTGGTCATGCCACAACCGTGCACATGCATGCATGCATACGCGAGTTATGGTAAGATATCTGGATTAAGAGGTTGCTTTTTCTTTACACAGCATGAAAGAAAGGCGAAATGAATGGGCTGTGATTTTAGTATTTTTTAGGTCAATAATTTGTACGGCCCTCGGAGGATGTTGAAAAAATTGAAATGGCCCTTGAGAAGAAAAAGGTTCCCCACCCCTGCTCTAGATCCACAATGACCGTTGTTCGACTGTTTTCACGTGCTGAGTCACACCCAACCCAGTCTCACAAAAAAACGTGTAATAACTACGTTGGTCCACAACTTGGGACGTCGTATTTCTACAAAAACACCTCTGAAATGATAGGATCCCTACGTTTTTTTTTCACCATTCATTTCCAATGGCTGGCGTCTATGTCACGTGATCTTCAAATTTCTCCCTGCAGAGAAAAAACCATGGCCGACATTCGTTTTATTCTCGGTGGAAAATGCCTATTTTAAGGTTAGTTTGGCCATTAAAATGCGTTTTGATGTCATTTGATGCGAGAAATATGAGTTGTTATTTCAGATTATGTGTGCAGTGGATGTACATGATCTTTAGTTTGCTAGTTATTACAAAGATTACTTCAGGAAATGGTGTCCATTCAACGTTTTCATTGTTACCAAGGTGGTTGCTAGGGACGCTGCTATCGATATTATTTCTGTTATGTTGTGTAACTGTTTAATGGTGTTATCTTTATTGCTACCCCCTTCCCCGTCAATGTATAGTGTTGGTCCACAGCGCAAACGTACTAGTTTAACAAAATCCGCATCTAGAATTGTGGCATAGATACGTTATTTTCCCCTGTGCATTTCTCCATTTACTCAACAATAACACATAATTATCCTTGTGTTTATTCATTTGTTTGATTAATAAACACAAGTTGGAGTCCGTCAGGACCGAGGGTCGGAGCAGCTCATTTGCTTTAGAGCAGGGGTGCCCACACTTTTTTGGCTGGTGAGCTACTTTTGAAATGACCAGCTCACCGAGGTCTACCAACCAAAAATAAAATCCCAAATTGCAAGGGTTGCTGAATAACACGTTTTATTTATACATGGGATAACTACAATAGGGCTGCAACAAACGACTAATTTGATAATCCATTAATCTATCGATTAATGAAACGATTAATCGACTATTCGGACTATTACTGTATGCCTTGCACAATTTCTCAAGCGCTTCACCCTTGAGGTTTTTTTAGGCATGTGGAAACTAACAATGAAGACAATAAAGATGAATACTTGATTCAAAAATACATATATTATTAAATTAACTTAACAAATTGTGAACAAAATTAACATTGCTTTTTATTTAAATAAAATAAATAATATTTCACATCAAAAGAAACAACAATGTTTTAACAAATCGTATTAAATAATCTGATGACAGAACTGTAAACAGAATAGCTGAAACTTTAACAAAATAAAGAGTAACTCTGTTAACTCTAATCATTAACCCATGTTTGTATAATTGAGTTAACTCCGTGTGTTGCTGCTAGCATACCACCTGACGTGGAAACGTTACTCGTGGATGGGGCTACAGAGCTTCTAGAAAGACAGTCGAGCCCGGTGCATTTCTCCGTCTGGATGTGGTGCACTTTTGATAAATGTTTAGACAAATTGCTCGTGTTACCGCCCTTACATGCTAAACACTCTTGGCAAGTAGCATTGTCCACCTCAAGACGGATAACATTTAACCACACCTTGGAGCGCTTCTCTCCGCCATCTCCGCCGTGTGTTGCTGCATGTAGCAGCTGCGTGTGTAAACTGCCCCGCCCCCTCGCACACAGACGGGGGAGAGAGAGATCTCGTCTGGATTGGAAAGGTCGAAAATACACCGACCATAGACGCATTTGTTTGTCTTTTTGCATGTTAGAAACGAGTTGGCGACACTAAGACTGCGAGATAATGTTTTTGTAGCAATAATACATGACCTTTCTCTTTCTAAACTCGCTACTCGGAGGGAAGTCGCTGTCATATGCCTTGTGAACACTCCAATAATGCCTCTCCATGTTACCTTTCTTTGGCAGAGCGACGCTTGCTTTACAAATAAGGCAAATAACCTTTGAATGTGACATCACAAAAAAATATTCTTCCTCCCATTCTGGGTGGAAGTGGTATGTCTTTAGCTTTTTACTCGGTCCCGCACTCATTTTGTTGTTTGTCTCTTGTTTGTCTCTTTAACTTAATTTGAGTTTTCTCGGCACTTAACTGATTTTGTATCGCTTTGCATTCTGGGTTAACAGACTGGAAAGCGATAGGTCGCTTTTTCTGTCAATCAAGTAAACTCCTGAATTAAGTGGCAGGGAGGCCAAGGGAGGAGGGATCAAAACCTGTTTTGTCTATTTTAACGGAGCTGGATCTTTTTTTTTTTATGAATGACTCGCGATCTACCAGCATGCCCCGCGGTCGACGGTACTGGTCACCTCTGCTTTAGAGAATATTGCACCCGGAAGTAAGTATTCTCTCCGCTTCGCTTGACAAACCCCGTGATAGTCCTTAAGCTCTGTGATTGGATGTTTGAGTGTGCTCGGAGGGTTATGCCGAGCGTCGAAAAGCACTTTGAAATGGGATGGAACCACGGCAGACTGTCCAAAACTGGATTTGAACGGGTCCTCCGCAGGTGTTTGTTGTTTAATTGCTGATATATTTATGATCCACGTCACATATTCAGTTTTGGCGGCAGTTCCTCATGTTTGTCTAGAAGTCTTCTAATCAGGGCTTGTTAGGAACCTTGACTCAATAGCTTGGAGGACTCAAATGCACGACCCAGAGACAAAAAGGTTTTTGAAGAAAAAATAGTCTTTACTTGCAAATAAACAAAATCACTCTTTTAGAGGAATGAACAAACTGACAAAACGTAAAGCGCTCTCGTGGATGGTAAAAGGCAAAACACTGGCTTTCATTAAACAATGGCTTAGATCTTACTTCTTGGAGCAATGAACAAGACGAACCGACAACTAACAAGGGGAGACAGGACAATATATACATGAGGTAAGTGGGCACAGGTGGAAACAATCAGGGGCGGGGCAGACACTGATGATGGCGGGAAAAGGAACCAGAGCAGGAAGTAAAGGGACCTGGAATGAGACAAGGTGAGTACAACATAAAACAGGAAGTGGAACATAAACTAAACTAACATGACAAAACTTAACATAATTGACGGGACACAACAGTACCCCCCCTTCTAGGGCCGACTCCTGACGGCCCAGGCTGCTCAGGGTGACGATCATAGAAGTCACTAATGAGTGTCTTGTCCACAATGAACGTTGAGGAGACCCACAAACGTTCCTCAGTGCCGTAACCCTCCCAATCAACCAAGAATTGTCGTCCTCGGCCCCGTTTGCGGACCACCAGAAGTCTCTTGACTGTGTACACCGGACCACCTTCAATGATCCGGGGTGGTGGAGGGGGCTTGGAGGCGGGAACCAGAGTGCTCTCTCGAACTGGCTTGAGTTTGCTCACGTGAAACATGGGATGGACCCTCAAAGATCTGGGGAGTTTGAGGCGCACAGAGACAGGGTTAATGACTCTTGAAATTGGGAAAGGACCCACAAACCTCGGTGCCAACTTCTTGGAGTGAACGTGTAGGGGTAGATCCTTGGTGGAGAGCCAGACTTTCTGGCCCGCCCTGTAGAGGGGAGCCGCACGCCGGTGGCGATCCGCCGCTGACTTCATCCGGGTCGAGGTCCGGAGTAGCGCCTGCCGAGCACCGGCCCAAACCCGCCAACAGCGTCGGACCATGGCATGCGCGGATGGAACCTTGACTTCTTCCTCATTAGCAGGGAAGAGAGGAGGCTGGTACCCATTAGCACACTGGAAAGGGGAAAGACCCGTGGCAGCCGAGGGGAGAGTGTTGTGGGCATACTCTATCCAGGTAAGGTGATCGCTCCAAGTGGTCTGCTTCTGGGACACGAAGCACCTGAGGCATGTTTCGAGGTCTTGGTTCAGGCACTCTGTCTGACCGTTGGACTGCGGGTGGTAACCGGAAGATAAGCTGACGGTGGCGCCGAGGAGCTGGCAAAACTCCTTCCAGAAGTTGGAAATGAACTGTGGTCCTCTGTCGGAAACTATGTCACTGGGGAAACCATGTCACTGGGGAAACCATGGATTCTGAACACGTGAGTTAACATGACCTCTGCCGTCTTCTTGGCAGAGGGAAGTTTGAGCAGAGGAATGAAATGTGCCATCTTTGAGAAACGGTCTACCACCGTCAGGACGGTAATGTTACCTTTGAAGGGCGGTAGTCCAGTCACAAAGTCCATGGAGATGTGCGACCATGGTCGCTGAGGCACTGGGAGGGGCTGGAGAAGACCCATCTGGGCCCGGGATGAGGTCTTATTCCGGGCACACACTGGACAGGCCGCCACGTACTCGGAGACCTCTTTTTTCATGGCCGGCCACCAGAACCGCTGCTTTATGGCAAACATTGTTCGTCGGACGCCGGGATGGCATGTGAACTTGGACGTGTGAGCCCAGTGGATTACCTGAGAGCGTAAAGACACAGGGACAAACAAGCGGTTGCCTGGACACTCGCTGGGTGCCGGGCTCACAACATTCGCCTGCTTCACATCTGTTTCTATCTGCCATGTTAGCGACCCAACCACACAGTTCAGTGGAAGGATTGATACTGGTTCCTTGGCATTATGTTCAGGCTCAAAGAGACGAGACAGTGTGTCTGGCTTACGGTTTTGTGTACCGGGCCGAAAAGACAATATGAAGTTAAATCTGCTGAAGAACAGAGTCCACCGGGCCTGACGTGAATTTAGTCGCTTGGCTTTCCTAACATATTCTAAATTCTTGTGGTCAGTCCAAACAAGAAATGGTTGCTCCGCCCCTTCTAGCCAGTGTCTCCACTCCTCCAAAGCTGCTTTGACAGCTAGTAACTCCTTGTTCCCCACATCATAATTTTTTTCAGCTGAGGTCAACTTACGCGATAGATAGGCACAGGGGTGCATCCTGTTATCCTCGGAGGATCTCTGGGACAACACAGCCCCGATGCCCTCGTTGGATGCGTCAACCTCAACCACAAACTGTCTCTGGGGATCCGGAACAGTGAGTACAGGTGCCGTGGTGAATCTCTTCTTGAGGCATTGGAAGGCGGACTCGGCCTGGGAGGTCCACTGAAAGGAGACTTTAGAGGAGGTGAGAGCATGCAAAGGTGCGGCTACAGAACTGAAGTTGCGTATAAACTTCCGATAAAAGTTGGCAAACCCCAGGAATTGCTGAACCTTTTTGCTGCTATCAAGAGTGGGCCAGTTGGCCACCGCACTGACCTTGGATGGATCCATCTGCACCTGATTAGCGGTGACAATATAGCCCAGAAAGGAGACAGTGGTTGCATGGAAGTCGCACTTTTCAGCTTTCACATACAACTGATTCTCAAGAAGCTTCTGGAGAACTTGGCGGACATGCATGACATGAGACTGACTATCTGGGGAGAAAATCAAAATATCATCCAGATACACGAAAACAGAAACATTCAAATACTCTCTCAAAATGTCATTTACCATGGCCTGAAATACAGCAGGAGCATTACATAGTCCAAAAGGCATGACCCGATATTCATAATGTCCGCTTGGGGTGTTGAACCCCGTTTTCCACTCGTCTCCCTCTCTAATCCTGACGAGGCGGTAAGCATTCCTAAGATCGAGTTTGGTAAAAACTGTAGCTGTTTGAAGCAGTTCAAATGCTGAAGACATCAGCGGGAGTGGGTGGCGGTTCTTAACAGTTATTTTGTTCAATGGGCTGTAGTCAATGCATGGCCTGAGCGACCCATCCTTCTTACTCACAAAGACGAATCCTGCACCAGCAGGTGACGAAGAGGGACGGATTATCCCCGTTTTCAACGAGGAGGAGATGTAATCGTCCATGGCCGCACGCTCCGGTCCCGAGATGGAGTATAAGCGCCCCCTAGGGATGGGTGCGCCAGGCAGCAGGTCGATGGCACAGTCAAAAGGACGATGAGGGGGCAGTGACAGAGCTTTGGTTTTATTAAAAACCTCCTTAAGGTCATGGTAGCATGAGCTTCTAACCGAAACTGCAACGGTTTGTGGGATTCTACAGGACTGTTCACAATTCCCTCCCCATCCCTTAATTTTTCCTGAACCCCAATCAATCTGTGGGTTATGTGTCTTTAGCCAAGGAAACCCCAAAATCAGTGGATGTTGTGCTGAATTGAATAGATGAAACTGCATTATCTCTACATGATTATTATCAATTGTTACTTGAATGGGTTCCGTACAATCAGTTACTTTACACATTAGTCTGCCATCTAGGGCGCTGGCATTGACAGGATGCTTGAGAGGGACAGTCTTAATATTAAGGCGTTTAGCTAAATCCCAGTCTATGAGGCTTTCATCAGCCCCAGTCAATTAGCACCCCCAGAGTATGTGTCTGACTGTTAGCTGTGACTTTAACCTGGGTGAGTGTGCGAGGAGGATAGTTAGAGGAAATCTTGCCCGGGAAAAGGGCTTGCTCACCAACCATGAGGAGGGCGTTGGTGAGCAAGCCCTTTTCCCGGGCATGTTGCCTGCTGGTGACCCGATTGGCCACAGTAAAAGCAACATCCCTCCTGCAGGCGGCGCCGTCTTTCCTCTGGAGGAATCCTTGTTCTCCCGAGCTGCATTGGCTCCTCCGGTGCCTGTGATGGCGCTGTCACTGCTGGGCCTGATGAAGAGTGAAACAAGGGATCCCATGAAGGCTGCTTATCCAGAGAGCGCCCCTGGTGGCTTGGATGTCTTGTTGCAGTTCGGCGCCGTTCTCTCTCTCTTTCTCTGAGGCGGTTATCAACTCGGATAGACATGGAAATCAGCGATTCCAGGTCTTGTGGTAGTTCTAGTGGAGCCAGGTGGTCTTTGATGGTTTCAGATAGTCCATTCCGGAAGGAGTCTATTAATGCTGGGGTGTTCCAGCCACTGTCTATGGCACGGAACTCTATGGCATAATCTAACACTGGCCGTGGGTGCTGTTTGAGCTGCATGAGTACACGGGTGGCCTCAGCGGCAGGTGAAGTAAGATCAAAAATCCTGCTCATAGTGTCTTTGAATTCTGTGAAAGATCCACATATACTGGAGTCTCTTGACCACTCCGCAGTGGCCCATGCGGCAGCTCTGCCAGTTAAATGGGAGACCATAAATGCTACTTTAGCCTCATCTGACACAAACGCGGCTGGGTTAAGTTTGTAGTGCAGGTCACACTGGACTAGGAAGGTTCTGCAGTTGCCAGATTCACCTGAATATTTCTCTGGCGATGCCAACCGCAGTGGGACAGGAGAGAAACTGACCTCGGCCTGATTAGCAGCAGGATTAGCATCAGGTGGCGTAGCAGAAATCGGAGCTGTAGCAGTTGCCTCTAGATGAGTGAGGACTCTGTGGAGCTGTTCTGCCAGCTGGTTCACCTGCGACGTGACAGAGGTTTGGAAATCCTCCTGGCGATCTGAAAGGTCCTTCACTCCATGGCTAATGGTTTTTAGCTGCCCCTGGTGCTGATAGATGATGTTTCCCTGTGCAGACAGGGCAGTCTGGAGCGTCTTGGGGTCGGCTGAGTCCATATTGGTCGGTTCGGTTACTTCTTGGAGCAATGAACAAGACGAACCGACAACTAACAAGGGGAGACAGGACAATATATACATGAGGTAAGTGGGCACAGGTGGAAACAATCAGGGGCGGGGCAGACACTGATGATGGCGGGAAAAGGAACCAGAGCAGGAAGTAAAGGGACCTGGAATGAGACAAGGTGAGTACAACATAAAACAGGAAGTGGAACATAAACTAAACTAACATGACAAAACTTAACATAATTGACGGGACACAACAGGGCTCTATAAATAGAAAACTACGGCAGATATGTAATAATTGAATTGTAATTGAATGCAGCCGAACCGTGTATTACAATGTCGTTATGTGATGACTTTCAAAGAGCAAGGCTGGTGAGGGCAAGCAAGCAAAGGGCAAGCACACTCGGAATAAAGTATTATTTTATTTTTTAAAAAAATATTCGGTCTGTTTCCGGTATTTGTTTATGACGATGTGATGTGAGATGTGAGACTGGGTTGGAGAATTGCACAGGGGAAAATAACGTATCTATGCCACAATTTTAGATACAGATTTTGTTAAACTAATACGTTTGCGCTGTGGACCAACACTATAAATTGACGGGGAAGGGGGTAGCAATAAAGATAACACCATTAAACAGTTACACAACATAAGAGAAATAATATCGATAGCAGCGTCCCTAGCAACCACCTTGGTAACAATGAAAACGTTGAATGGACACAATTTCCTGAAGTAATCTTTGTAATAACTAGCAAACTAAAGATCATGTACATCCACTGCACACATCATCTGAAATAACAACTCATATTCCTTACATCAAATGACATCAAAACGCATTTTAACGGCCAAACTAACCTTAAAATAGGCATTTTCCACCGAGAATAAAACGAAGGTCGGCCTAGGGATGGGTATCGTTTGAAATGTATCGTTTCCGATTCCGATTCCGGTTCTGCTTATCGATTCCGGTTCTTATCGATTCCCCGTTTCGATTCCAAAATTGTAAAAGAAAGAGGTCAAACGTTTAGATAACAAAAATATCTTTATTTTCTTAAGCTTTAACTGACATTTTTACAAATAAAAAATATACATGCAATACAAATGTATTGCACAATAGCTGTGCTTTATTTTAACTGAGCTATGCCTGTGGCAAGCTATTAACAGGCATTACACTGTGCCTTGTCTTTTTATTTTGTAGTGTAGTGGAGCCTCACTTTGGAGCGTTTACTGCGATCCATCTTTGGTGTTATGAAGTGACTGAGCTCGTGAACTGTCTACGGGAGGGCGGGGGAGCCTCGCTGCGGGGAAACGGTGGACCTCTGTCGCCGTAATTTACATGATGCCGTTTTAAAAAATGAAGGGCGGTGCCGGCCGTCAGCGTACCAAGCCGGCCGTCAACGACCAGCTGTTCTGTGATTCTCCAGAACACACAGATGGCCAGTCCTCTCTTACCCTGGCTGTATTCCACCGGGTCACCGCGGCGCAGACGGGCTCGGTGGAATACAGGGTCTGTAGAAATACTACGTCCCAAGTTGTGGAGCAACGTAGTTATTATACGTTTTTTTGTGAGACTGGGTTGTCACACCCTACATGACATAACTGATTGTGTAAAATAGTTGAAATTCCCCTTTTGCAAAAACTGTTTTATTGGATCCTCTTGAAGCTGTACCACAATCCACATTTGAATTCCTTCCAGCTGTAAACTGCTCCTCCATTTCATGTGTGCATTGCTGGATAATAGTGTCCATCAACAGCACACTCGAACACCTGTGAATTCCGTATGCAACTGTTATCTTCGAGTATGCTTAATTTCTGCACTTTCTGAGTGGGACCACTCTGCATACTGAAAACCGGTTGCAATTAGTATATATTATAGAAGTGGGATTCAGCACATTTCATGGAGCTTTTTACTCAGCATTTCAGCACCATGGACAGAGCCATCACAGTAAAGCAGCTCTGTTTCCCTGAAGGGTTCATGTTCCACTATCCTCCGCAGAGAGCACAGGGTAGCACCAAACAGTGCCCAGGGAGAAGGTGGGCATTAAAGGGGCCATATGATGCTCATTTTCAGGTTCATATGTGTATTGTGATTCTCTACTGTGACATGTCTCCATGCTTTAATGTTCAAAAAGCTCTTTATTTTTCTCATACTGCCCGTGCTGCAGCACCTCTTTTCACCCTCTGTCTGAAACCAGAGACCAGTCTGCTCTGGTTGGTTAGCTGGCCGGCTCTATTGTGATTGGTCAACAGCAAAGAGATGTTGCAGCTCTAGCCAATAGAAGTGCAAGTGTTACTTAATATGTTACAGAAGTAAAGGCATCCAATGTAGTTGTATTCATGCCGGTAGTACAGTGTGTGGGAGAGAAACTCCCTCTGGAGGGAACTTTGGGATTTTAGCATTTGCCGACCATTTGCTTGCACAGAAACCATTTAACTTCAGAAAAGGGAAAACCCCAAACGCATAATATAGGGCCCCTTTAAGTAAAAAGCTTAAGGTCACTTTAGCAAGGAAAAAGTTTGCTGTCCTCGGATGTGAGCTCATGCACGTTGCTTGAAGGATCCTTCCTTTACAGTGCAATGATTATAAGATGATGAAACCAGAAAGAAAGAAAAGCAGTATTCATTGAAAAATCAACACTATTACCAGAACATGCTTGATATGTGTCTCCAGGAAGCCCCAAGGACAGCGCCCCTCTGACCATTAAAACCATTCATAATTCTTGGTCTTCTATGTAATTACCCGTGTCCCTGAAGGGTTGCCTTCTTGGCAACACCCTTCCGCTTTTCTCTTCCCTTCATGCAAAGGCAAAGAGTCAAACACATGCACAAATAAAGACTCCCTTTTAATAACAGCTGGAATAGTGCCAGCCTGTGTTTGTGTTGCTGCTGATAATGTGCCACAAGTATACTTGTCGCCCTCCGACACCACCCGCTTTCCTCCTCCCAGGGGAAATTGCTGTGCCAGCATATGCACAATGCTACCAATGGGCACCGGTACAACACACACATGTAGAGTTGCAGCCTCACACACATGCATGTACATCAACACCCTGTGGAGGCTAACATATGAATGTAGACACACAATGCAGGCACACATGAGCACCTGTTGAGAAACAGCTAAACAAGAGAGAGTAAATACAGAGTACAGCTGGAATGAATTGACCAGATGGACGTGGTGGATCTTTTGCTTGCACATGCCAGCTTAATTTCCCGTTCAAATTTCGCATTCATGTCTAATTAGGAATAACTCTTTCTGTTTGGTCATTATCAGTGTTTGACCTTTCGCTTTGGCTGTTTGAGGAGCGGAGCAGCAGTCGATGGGTGGCCTGTGATAATAGCCCGTCATTTAGCTCAACACATGCTGATCAAATAAGATAGGCCCATGCTTATGGAAGCCTGTTGTTCACCAAAAGGCTCAGTCAATACGTGGACGCCTAAACATAAAGATACCAATGGACAACAATAGTTTCCACAAAGCAGAACAAGAGCGAGGAGACATAACAAGATCAAACGGTCCCTGTGCTTACTGGGATTTTTTTCTTTCCCTCTTTCTTAAGTTTGTACTCCCTTATGCAGAGTCTCATTGGCATGCATTAATAATAACACTTCAAACACATGCAAATTCGTTGTACTGTGTCCTTTTCTGCTCTGACAAATGCTAAGGTATGTAGGCAGACCCCATCCAAATCTGTTGCTGTGATTAATTCTCCCAAGAGCCGGATGCCTGCACCGAAACTCTCCTCTTGTGGCCTTTTGCACCCTTAAGTTTTATAGAAACCGTATTTGCATAATGCATATTGATCACTGGGACACTGCAAAACAAGCTACGTGTTCCTGCATTGAAATACAAGAAGATTATTTAAGCAAATCTTAATTTAGCATTTAAAAAACACTGCACACAAATGTACATGAAAACAGAAGAGAGAGATGCACGACACGCAATGTTGGCAGCAAAGTCGGTTCGGTATGTCTTTCATAAGCTGTATCTGTGTGTGGGCTGCTGTGGCATGCATAACATATTATTTGCTCAACAACTCGAGGTAGTGGGGGAGTTAGTTCAGGTAGGGGAGGGAGAGAAGGCCATTGGATGTACAATATTTTGGGCAGCTGACAGCTGCATGCGTGTACGTCTGTGTGGGAGTCTTGGAAATGGGGAGTGGGAGTCGCTGGCGTTTGAAATGCAATGAGGTGCGTTTGAAAGGCGCTCCTGTCACAGGTAAGCAGGGGAGCAAAAGGAAGAAGTGTACGGTGATAAAAGGAGAAGAGGAGAAGTGCCCATGCTTTAGGGTGGCATTCGGTATCTGAGGGGCTTTTTGCACGGGCTGAGGGGAGCACTCAACATACTTAAATACAAAAGCCCCCTGGAACATACACACACACTTTGATCCTTATGGAAACACTCCTCAGATTTTAGGGGTCCAAAGTAAAAAGCTTTTTTTTTTGGGACCAAAGGGTGTGTTGGAGCTTTGTTTAAGCCCCACAACAAAGACTTGGTTCCATTGTTCAAGGTGATTGACAGATGCTCTTGATGTTCCCTTCACTTTCATGCATACTGTAAGGATAAAGATATGCCTTATAAATCAATAATTCCTGCGTCACGTGCCTGTCTTTGCTGCAGTGGTGTCCTCCGCCCCGTATCACTGTGTGTCCTCTCTCCACCCGCCTTTCACCTGCTATTGAATGTCAAAGCAGCGCTGGTTAAAAATATTGCTTTCTTTCAAATCCCCTTCAGTTTATACATGTGGGTTTAATGTGGAATTTATTAATGTCATGCCCTTTCAGGGATGTGACTAATTATGAGAGAAAGGCTTGAAGGAGAATGTGTCGCGGAGGTGAGGTTATATAGCTGTTTCATCTGTCAACACTTTGAAACTGGTGCACATTGCTCACACATCGGGGCTCTTACCGTCTGTGATTAATCAATAGATACCTCTCCATGCTCGCCTCTGTTCTCCCCTTTCCCTTCTTCGGATGGGAAATTGATGACAGGCATTGAAAGAGGACAGCCTTTGAAACTGCTGTCAAAATGTGTGTGTTTTTCAGGACAGATTATACCACCCTTTTTCCCAACTTCCAAAACACCCATCCAAAAAGTGCTAATGGACCATTTGGAACTTAAGGAAAGTAATAATTGTGGGTAAAAATACTGGATCCCTGTCCATAGGTTGAAGGCTTTGCAGGTGTAATTTGGTTGTGAAATGCTCGGAGGAAAATGTCAAATGAAATGTGAGAATTTATGGTCGTGGAGCACATGCATCGGGAAAGGTCATTGCTCTGTCATTTAAAAGAAGATTTCAATAAATGGTCGGCTGTGTGTCCTGTGAGGCACTCAAACTGTACGGCCGGGTGGGCGGAGCTGGAGCGCTGGTGGAGAACAGAGGAGAGAGAGAGAGTGACGGAGCACGTCCCTAACACCCTCCCTGAGAAAGAATACCCTAGTTAACTCTTAACACCTCTGGAGATCAGGATTCCACCTCGGGGCCAGGGTAATACAGGTTCAGCCGGTGAGCATTGTTGACAGCATTGATCCAATATCCCTCATTACTGAAAAGGAGAAGCCCCCTGCAGCAACACCACCCCGGAGAGAGATGGAGCTACAGGCAGGGGGGTTGGGTGGACATGGGGTGAAGCAATGAGTTGAAAACAAAAGAGGAACAGGAGAAGATATCAGAAGAATACAAAGGTAGGAAGAGGCAAGGGAACGAGGAGGAGACAAAGAGGGTGATAGCAGGAAAATCAGTAAGGAGAATTGCAGAAATTAGAGGGTAATTGTTAGTTTTCTACTTACAGCATGCAACATTCACCTTGTGTACTATAGTGGAAGGATGGATCACCGGCCAATCGATCACAGCCTACGAGGAACACAGAATTCTGAGGAGAAAACCTGTCTTGGCTTTGCAGTATGCATGTACGAGACTAAATAATGCTCAGTGGAAGAGCCTCCAGCTGTGAAGTGAAGTAGTGCAGGGATTCTCAAAGCCGATATTACTGCTAGGGCTTGAAGGAGCATTAAGGTAAGGATGCATTACAGATCTATCTCTTTTCTCTCGCCAATTGCCGTGTAATATATATCTCGTAATTCAGGTTTTAAGGGGAGACACTACAGGTTATTAGGGTACACATTTAAAATGATGAAACCTTCCCTTTTGATTACTTTCATTATTACAAAGTTTCTGATTTGATTATATGTTTAAATATGGAAATATTATCTTAATAAATAAGTTCCATAATTTCCTTTTTTACATATTATGGTCAAGAGCGTTTTCACAGAGGGGATGTATGGTTCCATACAACTGAAAATACTCCTAAAAGCCATAAACAAATACATATTTTTGATCTATAATAAGGTGATGACTTATATATGAACAAACACCTCTGTAAAAGCCTTCAGAATATAGATGGGAATAAAAATGAAAAGCAAGTGCTACTGAAGTAGAGAATAATGGCTATGAGTATGCAGAATAAAAACAATTCTTATTTGTTTGTAAACCAGTCCTTAGATTAATGTAAAATCAATACCTTTTACAGGGCAGTAGAAATAATTAGGGTAAACAATGTACGTATAAATATAACCATGAAACTTCCCAAGTTGATTACTAACATAAAAGGGGCCCTATTATGCTTTTTGGGGGTTGCCCTTTCCTGTAGTGTATTATATAGGTTTCCGTGCATGTAAATGGTCTGCAAAGGCAAACATCCCAAAGTCCCCCCCCCCTGCCTGAAACGCCTAAGACTCCTTTGTTTAACACTCTAACATGTATCACTATGTCACATTTACACTGCTATTAGTGTTCCAACAGGTTGAACAGGCTGAAGGGGAGGATATATCTACAATCACAACAGAGCCGGCCAGCCAACCAATCAGAGCACACTGGGCTCTGGTTTCAGACAGAGGGTGAACATAGGTGCTGCAGAGAAAGATAAAGACCTTTTTGAACATTAGAGTATGTAAACATTTCACATTAGAGGCACAGAATACACTTAAGATACTGAAAATGAGCATTGTAGCGCCGGTTTAAGACTTTACTATGTGTCTTTTTTATAATAATAATAATAATTCCTTACATTTATTATAGCGCTTTTCCAGTGCTCAAAGCTTTACATATACACATTACACATATTTTGTATACATGCAATGGTCACTGTGGACAATACCCACAGGAGCAAGTTCAGGTGAAGTGTCTTGCCCAAGGACACACCGGCTTTACAGACGCAGCAGCGGCGGGTTTCACCCCTTGATCATTGCACAGCGCACTGCGCCACACCGTCCATCTTCACGCCTCGAGGTCACCGAGGCGCTTTTACAAGTACACATTGATATTATACATGTACTGTGGACAATACCCACAGGAGCAAATCCGGGTGAAGTGTCTTGCCCAAGGACACAACGGCCTGACGCAGTGGCAGCAGGTAGCGGGTTTCGAACTGGAGTTCCCCAGCACCCACCCTTGATCTGATGATCAGATGCACAGACCACTGCGCCACCCGTCCCTAATGGGGACGCCTCGTCCCTATGTTTAAATATGCAAATGAGGCATTATGTAATGCTAACTTTTGGTGAATTTAGGAGAACTGAACAATTCCAAATAGACAATTTTATTTAAATAAGCACCTAAATGTGTATTTTTGTGTTTTCTTCCCACTACAGTCTTGTATGCATGTCATGGAAGCAAAATACTCTCAGCATTGACCAGTGCATGAAGAAAACAATGTCTTGGCCTGGGGTGTTTCGCCCTAACACATGTGTCACAACACTTAATAGGCGTGAGCTGCTTCTAATCATGTGGAAAAGAAGGGCTAGGGACAGCTTCCCATCCAAGTTATTCTCACCAGACTCCATCTTAGCATTCACAACTGCAACAGTAGCTTTCTATCTTTTTTTTCACTCTCAGAACGCATTTATGGAGTACCAGCTCTAAATCCACCTCTGCGCTCCCCTTCCCCTTCCCTCCCTATATGCTCAGCTGTGCTTCCACACCGTCCAAATAGGGCAGGAATAATTGGATCAGCAAACATGGTCTTATGGAGATGGGGCTCTCCTATTTGTTTACACTGAGGTTTTCTTTTCCTTTTGCCAGATGAGATACTATTTAATTAGGTTATATCATTTGAATGCAATTTACATTATAATCCGATGACATAATGCAACTGACATTATGTCTGAAATGCACTCTAATAGAGCATCTGTGGCTCTAATGATGCTTATTATCCTATAAAATGTAGACTGGGTCTACTTCCATCCATGTATTATATGTTACATACAACTCCTCTCCAAAGTCCCTGCAAAATGTTACTTTCATTTCCTATTTGTCTTTTTTTTCTAGAATAGTAAGTGACGTTTGTGTCTCTCTTGAAGCAAGGCCATCCCTATTCCCTTCTCAATATCTATTATCTCTGACGATAATAATAGAAAAAGAATCACAGTAAAGACAGTGACATTTCAAATCCCTTCATTGAGCCGGTTGTCAAGGAGATGTCTCAGCGAGATGTGTCGAGCGCCAGAAGAGGAACTGCTCTTTTAAAAGAGCGTTTACCCAGCCGCCGCTGGAGGTGCAATGTGCCTGCCATTAGGACTCTGCAGGCAAACACGAGCCTCAGAAACACACAGCGCTCCGACGCCAGGCCATGCTCTCAGGAACCGTGGAGGTCCTCTGGTCTCCTAAGGAAAATCCATTCGAATCTGCAGCCATTGTTCCACTAGGCAGCCTCTCGCTGCGGCCTGGCAGCCTCATATCGACAACCATGACCAGATGACAAACTCACTGGGGATCGCCACGTCTCAGCAACACACTGTTATCAAACAGAAGTGGACTCAAAGCTCTTTTCTCTCTCCAAAGCTCCCTTGGATCATTTCACTCTCTGCCCGCCACTGCTGTGAACCTGCAGCCTCCATTTAGAGAGAACCAGTGATGAAACTGATGGAAAGTGCCAAAACCTATATAGTTGATAAAAAGATGCACACTGCTGTGTTGTGGTGGGGATACAGCGAGACAGGCAGGAAGGCACATAGACTGAAGCAGCTGTCAAAATGGTTGTTTGTAGCCCCGCGCGTCCCGTGCTTTGGGGAAACAATAAACTGTATCATTAGAACCCCTGTCATTCACAAGTTGTTTGTACCAGCCACACACTGTGGATACTTACACCAATGCATCGCACATAGAGAGCACAGGTCAGACTCATTAAGAGCATCATTTAGAAAATAAGATATTATGGGAAGATGTGCAGGTGTTATCATAAACCAGGCCCACTGCAGCAATAAATTAGAGATGCTATCTTCTAAGTCAAGCAGTAAAGACCATTTCCTGCTTTGCTTTTTATCCCCTGAGTCAAAGGCGTAGAATTTGGAAGAGACCAAGCGACTTCTGAATTGTCCCTAGCAATAATTTTGATCACAAATGTAAAAAATAATGTCATCAGTGAAACTTTGTGATACACTAATGGCTGACAGATACTGATGTCTCATGACTTTGTAAAAAAGCCAATAATATTTATTTATTTTCTAAAATACTACAATATCGCAGGAAACCCAGATAATGTTTTTTGAACATGCAGACATTTTTGTAAATGTGCAAAAATCCCAGTGGGCTATTAAAGTCCAGGTGGTTGTAAGTGAATATATCATCACATGCACATTGATATGACTCCCCAAAAAACACACAAAAGAGAATGAAATCATGCATGTGTTTTGATTCATCAGGGATAACACTGAATAAGAACATTTGAGAGCATAACTGCATTATATTCAATTATATTTCACTATATATATGTTTTTTTTCATTCTACTATTTCAACAATTAGACAGTTAATACATCCGAGAAACAAACAACATTTAGTAGAAGTGGGAGGGCAGAGAGCATACTGTAGCTTATACAGGGGTAGCCCTCCCGTTAGTCATCCAGTTGTGTTCTGTCACCTGCCTGCATTTTGGGAATCCTATATGGCTGGCTATGTGTGGCACAGGGGGGGTCAGAGGGTCAGTGGTTTGATCCCCTGCCCCTGCAGGAAACATGTTGAAGTGTCCTTGACACTTAACTTTGAAACATTTAACATTGAAACTTAACTCCAAATTGCACTCGTAGACAATATAAAGCTGTATGTAAGTAACTTTGGATAAAAGTGTCAGCTAAAAACATATATTAGACTAAATATAATGTAATAAATAAAGACATCTCTTTCAAAATGTGGTGTATCCCCTGATTGCAGGAAAGGCCGTTTGTGATGCTTAAAAAGCACGAGTATGCTGAGAAGGACCTAGACACCAGTTTGTAATGCATTTAGCCTATACAATTTGCCTGAACATATATTGGTTTACTCCTTAACAAGCAGCTTCTGTACTCACTTTAATAATATTGAAAATGTTTATGTTGGCCTGTTGCTCATTGGAATGACACATTTTTGATATTTGGAAAAAATCAGCTGAAAGGTTAGCAACAAAAACCTCGGCAGGAAATACCAAACCTCCACCATATATCAGAATAATAATTATGAGTCAGCATTCCAGCATAGGACAGCAGTGAAGCCATATGGCATCACCTGAATGAGTCGCGGTCGTGATCCAGACGACCTCCGGACGGGGAGAGAGAGGCTGTTTGTGTCTGTCCGCCGCTCCGTGCCACACCCCCTTCTCCTCGGTGCGGTGGTATGATCCGGGGGAGCGCTGCTGTTATAGCGGCACCGAGCCTCACCAGCAGCAACAGCATCACCCCGTCAGCTCCTGCGGGTTCAACTGCGGCTAAACGCACCGTGCCGGGCTCCCTGTCACTGCGCGGCGGAGCAGCATCGCGCACAGCCCCTGCAAGGAGATCCCATCCCTCTCCCGCACGAATCGGTTCGTCGTCCTCCATCGGCATTTGAGAACCGAGCATCATCAGCATCAGCACCGCCGCCTCGAAACCAGACCGGCAGGGCGAGAGAGTGAGAGAGAGAGGTGTCTCATCCACATTTTTTTTCTCTTTGGAGCAGGAGCACCGCGTCTCAATTCAAATTCTACCGGGGGGGATTGCGCAGTCTTCAGCCTTTTTGCAGGCTTCTTATAGCGTGGAATCGGTACTAAAGGAATGGCTCTACGTCGGAAAGGTAAGCAGTTCTGGCCTTTTAGTGCACTCATTGAGAAGGGGGGGGCTGCAATGTTGCTGTGCTAAACCAGGCTGAGACAGCGTGAGTTCACAGGGAATCTTATCAGCTGTTCAGAATGGGCTATGTGGCGCATGTGTGCTGGGCAAAAGAGAGGGGCAGTGTGCGTGTGTGTGGTGCGGTTTTTATGAAAATCAGTGTGCCTGCTTCGGAAGTGCAGACTTGTATGCATGTATGTTTGACAGCAGTCTGGATGGTGACAGTTGGAGCCTGTCATGTGTGCACAGTGTCGTTTTGGTTCAGCGATGCTTACAGCCTTGAGTTGTTTTGCTCCACTTCTGCCTCGTCCACTCCATCTCCATCACTACTAAGGTGTAGCCTAATGATGCCAGCAGGGCCACCAGAGATCCAGGGGGTATAGATCTCTCTGATACCGGGCTAGACATCTCCATAAGTCCAACTTTGGCACGTTCCAGCAAGGTGACATGTGTATTCTTCTCTCAGTGAACTTCTATACCTTTCTGTGTGATGCAGCAGCTGAAGCCATCCCTTGACTAAATTATTGACCTCTATGATTACCCCCCCCCCCCCCCCTCCATGTGTTTAAAAATAGTGAGAAGGTAAATAAATAATTAACAGGGAGCGAATGCATTCTGATAAATCATAATTATTGTGAAGGCAGGGGAAAATTGCACCAGGATGGATATGCTCCGATAGATTTAAATTAGACCTCCCTCACTCCTCTCCTTCACAGTAGATTATAAATAATTGCTCGGAGTAAACCACTGAAGGCATATTTCCAATAAATAAAAAATTATGTATGAAAAACAAATAAACACACACCAAATAATGCCTGAGTAATTGTCTAAATATATTCTCCCATTAACGAGAAAACTCTCAGACACACTTTTTTGGTTTGTTAATCTTGATTTAGAGGATAGAAATGGCATAAATCATGCATTTGAGAATGCATTGTAATCAGAAACTACAATTTGTCAATAAATACATCTGATGCACTCCCCCTCCAGCCTCAGTGGAAATCTTTTAGTTTTGATATTTGGATTGTTTCACCCATAATGCATACTGTATTATCATAAAATCCCCCCCAAAAACACACTTGAATGCAGCATGTTGTGCCCGTGTTGCTTTGTATGTCACCTGACGCTGCTCACACACTGATGCTTAATTCTTCCTCGGCACGCACGTTATTATTGATAGTGATAATAAAAACGAGGCAGTCTGTCTTTGCTCTTTGGGATTAATAAAGAGCATCTGTTCGTGGAGGTCAGATAACACACACAAACAATCCTTTTGTGTCTTTGTCACTTACACACTGCAGAAGATGATGCATGGGGCCTGGAGATGATTGTAATTCAGCATTCATTTCTCCCACTGTACTGTAGTGTTGATGAGCTGTAGCTGCCGGCTGCTCATCATGCTACTGACTGGCGAAGTGTGTGTGTGTGTGTGTGTGTGTGTGTGTGTGTGTGTGTGTGTGTGTGTGTGTGTGTGTGTGTGTGTGTGTGTGTGTGTGTGTGTGTGTGTGTGTGTGTGTGTGTGTGTGTGTGTGTGTGTGTGTGTGTGTGTGTGTGTGTGTGTGTGTGTGTGTGTGTGTGTGTGTGTGTGTGTGTGTGTGTGTGTGTGTGTGTGTGTGTGTGTGTGTGTGTGTGTGTGTGTGTGTGTGTGTGTGTGTGTGTGTGAGCCTGTCGTCCACATGTGGATGTTGTTGGGCCCTGCAGATCTGCTGCGTTGGAGGTGGTGATGAGCAGTGATTAAGTGCATATTTTAAATGGCACACCCATTATGGCGACGCCTTTCACAATTAGAGGACAGCTCTTTGAATTGAAATGTCACTCCACCAATTATATGCTGCGCACATGCCACTGATAAGGCGTTGGCATTTGTGTCAGTCAAACAACCATGTGGCTAATCAATCAGTCAGATATTCGGGCTGTTACATTTCAACTCGTCAAGTGGTAAAACTAAAGTGTCACAGTAACATTTGAGATGATGGTTAAGTTAAGTAACAAAGTACTTGGATCACAATGTCATTAAAGTGGCAAAAATGGAAGCACCCATTCTACACAGCGGCCATTTTTAGGATTATATATCATATTATGGGATTATAATTAGTGATGCATTCATGAGTTAATCACTTTAATAATAGGCGGTTGGCGTAGTATGATTACTTTAAGTATGGTTAAGCTTTTGAATTTCACAAAGGGATCAATAACGTTTTAACCATCAGACGTTTCTATACATTTTGTAAAATTCATCTTAATTTGAATCGTCAAAATAACTTACACATACATGCCGTCGAGTAGATAAAGATAGCTAGATTGATATATTCTTTATGTATCCCAAGTTGGGAAATTGTTGTCGCAGCAGCATTGTTGACAGTCATTGTACCAGACATTCTTTAAAATAGAAAAAGATAAACATTAAAAGCAAACATATTCACATTAGAAAAGACATATTCAGAAGAGTATCTAAGAATACACACTATAACACATCATTTAGAATATACACTATGGACTAATCTGCTACCAGAACAAAAACAAATAAAACATTGAGTACTTTATACATTAAAACTATTGTGCTATTGTGCAACTTCTTATGTAATGTCAACTACACCCCAAATTGTACGTACAATATGTGGATACAGTAAAAAAAAAGTACAGCAGTTGAACCTGCGGTGTAGCAGAAGTCTAAAGCAACACAACACTTAATTACCTCGAAGTTGTGATTAAGTTAATTACTTAAGTAAAGGTACTAAGTTACTGTGCCGCATATTAACTCTATGCAGCCCACTCAGCAGCGGTTAGTGGTCAGTGTTGGTCTCCATGGTAATTATCTCTCTCAGCGGTTGCACACTCACTTTTAATGTTCATAGTTGTTGTTAAGCGGTTTGTGCATATGGTGTTTTTTGGAGGAAATGTAAACAAGCTTCGCAGCTCCTTGGCTTTGAGCCTAGTTATAATTCCAATCCAGAGTTGGTAAATTCTGCGAGCAGATCCCATGAATTGTCCTGAGTCAAGAATTCACAGAGAAATAATGTTTCCTTGTGTCTAATAATTTGTGTTTTTCTAAGATGTGAGTGATATTGCATGGCCTTTGGTTAGCGCGTTGCTCTGCGAGACAGCGGGGGAGTTCTTTTTTGTTATCCAGCCCTGCATTATTTATGAATGTTCATTCCAGGAATGCAGTAGCCCCTGGCACAGTAATGCTCCTTTTCTCCCATGGAATCGCTCACACACTTTCTCCTCCTTGCCCCATGCAAGTTTGCTGTGAAACTGAATTTCCTTAATATAAAATTGGGGTCATGAATTAGTGCGAGGACAACGTGGAAAGCATCAGAGGTTGTTTATAATAGGAGTACAACACTTAGAGCTGCAGTCAGAATTGAAATGATACGAGGCCCAGTGGGAGTTTGTACCCCCCCCCCCCCCCCCCCCCCTCATCACATGGTAGGAATAATTGCTGGAATAGCATACAAAGTGTCACAGTGTTCGCCACACGCTGATAATTTCAAAGTGAGGGAACCAGTTCAGGGTAATCTGACTGCTGGACCACGAGGCTTACACAAAGACACTTAAAGCTGTAGCCATTGTACAACGTCAAATATTTACCTTCTTGCTGCAATACTGCTCCATCCTCAAGAAGAATTGTTTAACAAATCCTGCAGTGCTAATTAGGGTTTCCTCTATTCATTCGGCTGTGGTCGGCCTCTGCACTCAGGAAATTGCAGGCGCTGCGATAAAAATGAAAGAAAAAAAGCAATATAATATCGCCAAATGACCCTATAAAAATCTCATAGCGCCACAGTGTTTACATTTGTGTTTTAAAATGAATGCACTTAATACAGCGAAGCATTCTTGTCAGCATAACATGTTTAATAATTGAAAAAAGGAATCAGTGAATATGGAAAGCTTTGATGCAGCATTATGGTTATTATTCTTACAAAGTGATTGGCAGCAAATTATGAAACTACCAGTTTCTTGGAGGATTAACTCTTTCACAGACGGAGCAGCCTTTATTTTGCATGTCCTGTTTCGTAATAAAGGGGTCTTCTTTCCAGAATAGGATACAAATCTGCGTACAATACATCACAGTCTGGAAGCAAGATGTCTCCCGTTTGCTTTCTCTTGTTTTTGGCATCCTTTCTCACACTATGATAAAAAAAATATTCCTCCGTCGGCAAGGTCTTTTGTCTCTTTTGTTGCTTTTATTCTCTCCATATGCTCAAATATCCAAATACAATACTGTTTATTTCAGAGCTGAAACCAAAAAGGGAGCAACAGCAACAGAGAAAGGGACATAAATAGTATCAAAAAGAAAATAACCTTGCTGCACACACACACACACACACACACACACACACACACACACACACACACACACACACACACACACACACACACACACACACACACACACACACACACGTACAGTATATGCCTGGGGCGTTTTTTCTTTTAAGTTTCTGGCTTGACATCTCCAGCTTTCTATTCTCTCTTGTCTCCTTCCATTGGGCTTTGGGCAAGATTCAGGAACTATGCATTTTGATAAGAAGCTGAGTGTTATGTTACATTTGTTTTGTGAAAATGCAATCATAGCCTACCTTTACTGT
Source organism: Pseudochaenichthys georgianus (assembly GCF_902827115.2). Taxonomy (NCBI): domain Eukaryota; kingdom Metazoa; phylum Chordata; class Actinopteri; order Perciformes; family Channichthyidae; genus Pseudochaenichthys; species Pseudochaenichthys georgianus. Next base: position 30,843,071 of record NC_047512.1, read on the forward strand.
ACGTCCACATCCCCCATTCCCCCCACCCTCCACCTCTCTTCTTTTAAAATCCAGTCAGAATAAAGAAGGATCAGAGAGATAGGCTTACTGGTCAAGCCCACTCTACTTCTCTTTCAAATATGAGATTAATTTGTCAAGAGGTGTGTGTGTGTGTGTGTGTGTGTGTGTGTGTGTGTGTGTGTGTGTGTGTGTGTGTGTGTGTGTGTGTGTGTGTGTGTGTGTGTGTGTGTGTGTGTGTGTGTGTGTGTGTGTGTGTGTGTGTGTGTGTGTGTGTGTGTGTGTGTGTGTGTGTGTGTGTGTGTGTGTGTGTGTGTGTGTGTGTGTGTGTGTGTGTGTGTGTTTGGATAGGAGTGCTGATTGAACCCACCTAGCTAGAGGGCTGCGACAGAAGAGCTGATTTAAGCGTATGCACATTTGCTGGGGACTTCATTTGCGTTGCTGTATTGGATTGTGTTATATTTATAAACTAAGGCTGCAACTAAGTATTATTTTTCATTATTGATTGATCCATGTAATATATTGGTCGTTATGTTCCTGTGGGCCAAGTTTATGTATTCAAAAGGGGCTGCAATGATAAGTCAACAAACAGAAATTGTCCTCTAAATGGATTGAAAGTCATATTTTGTGCAAAATTGGCAGAAAATGCTTCAGAAAAGGCTCTAAAATGTAAGGGATTTAGGTTTGAATCCATTTTCTTTATCATATCAAACATAATTACTTTCTATTGAAGACATCACCTTTGACTTTGAGAAATTGAAGTAGACATTGTTCACTATTTTCCTCTAGAAAACCATTAGCAGACTAAGGATGCATAATGCAAATCCTTGTTAGGTGCAGCTCTATGCAAATGTCAGGTTTTGTTTGACAAAGAGCACAAAGACACACAATTAAGAAGATAAAGAAAACAATATACTGTATTAGTCACATTTGAAAAACTAGAAATGGAATCAAAGCTCTTTTTTCTTGAAGAATAAGCATATTACTTACTTACTAATGAATGTATTATTGGAGGATTAAACACTACAGCTCAAATTACCTTTATTGCAATGTGTACCTTTTATTTTGTCCACCCTATTGGGAATGTCTTAAACCTCATAAAGCTGTACTGTTGTTCATTTTATTTTGTCCGCCTTTTGTGTGTACAGTATATTCACAAAAACTGTGCCTATTAATATCTAAGCAGACACACACACACACACACACACACACACACACACACACACACACACACACACACACACACACACACACACACACACACACACACACGTATACAGAAAGTCGATGCACACCTACAGGGACACATTTCTCACAGTGAATTTTTTTATTAATCAAGTCAGTGGACAACTTCAGAAGAAGAAAAATCAATTTTTGTTTCTTCCCCAATTCATTACCACACAAATTGTCCTTCACTTCAGAGTGCGCATTGAGGTATCGGTGTCACAATAATTAAGTTAAAATCCATTATATTTGCGTTGATTTTATCCCTCTTTGTTGTTGACACGGGGGGACAAAAGGAAAGTGGGCTGCTGGCCAGTGTTGATACTCCCCAGATGTACAGCAGCATTTCACCTTCAGTCCCATCGATACAGGACAATTAATGGGGAGGGAAAACTTGTTGCACATGATTAACATCAAGGCCCCTGGTAATTAGACTTCAGGTACATACAACTACATCTGCACCCCAAAACCATGATTGATACCCCGATGTGAATACGTTGCATCTACAGCCTATTAAAAGATTTATTTAGCAACATAAAACACGGTGATGGTTTGCTGTACATCTCTCGTCTAAACGAGTTCATCTATTTCCTGCTGACTGGTAAATAGCCTCATGTGTATCATCAGTAATATTCATAGCTCTACTTTCTAGATGATCATGAATTATTAACTGGTAGGAAAGATGAATAGCCCCAAAACGGTGCTTGATGCCTCTCAGCTGGAAGCCATTTTGTTATACAGTATAGTACAGTACAATCAAATGTGTTCTGTGACGTGTTGTTTTGTGGTTAAGGTTTAATTTCAGAATGCGATCCACCGTGAACTCTGGGATGCGTTTCAAGTATTTGTATCATTGCCCCGAATTGACTTCTAACGGAGGAGACGTCTATTCTCTCAGCTGATTGCCAGCCAGCACGCCAAGCCAAACTGCACAAAGATAAAGGATTTGAGCGGAAAAAATACCCAGAATCTGCTCCAAGAAAAACCAGGCAGCAGTTCCAAGTACAGCAGACCTAATACAGATGTAACAATCCTCACATCCTTCATTTCACAGAAAGCAGTGCATGTCAGCCCGACCTGGAAAAAGAATTGTTCGGAGTATACACATTGTGTTCTCTTTGTTGTGCTCGGACGACACAGTGATTCATCTGACAAGCAACAAAAGGAGACATTCAAATTGTTCAGGAACTAGTTTTGCCAATCAAATTTAGAAAAGTCTACAATGTAATGAAGGAAGCAGGATGGATGAAAAGCAAAAGAAAGATGATGGAAATAACATCCTCTCCATGTCCTAACATTGTACAGTATTTCCTGTTTTGTTTCATTTGTCGTCTAGAACACTTTCCTTTTCACTGTGACTGACAGTCACGTGAAACATCCAAGGCTGAAAACATTGCTTTGGTTTCTAGAGACGGTTTGACTTTCGAAAGTAAAGGTGGATAACCAAACTGTATAGCATAACCTCAAGGTGCATTTTATATCTGCTATCCACAGAGCCGGCTAACGGAGAGAAAGCATTCTTCCCCCGCACAGCCGATCTCATCAGTAGCGTACAAAAGAGCACCGCCATGGCCGCAGTTTGTTCCCGAGCTCGGTCTTCTGTCCTTTGAGGAGCTTTCTCCTCTCTTTGTCAAACTTTTTTTTTTTCTTGAGCGAGGCTGCTGATAAAACTGAGCGAACTCAACCACCGAAAGGCCCGGAGATTCAGAGAGGAGGTGAAGGTTGAGAACAGATCTGAGGAGCCGGGGAGGAGGAGGGATGCATGCTGAGAGCACTCAGTTCTTTTCGGAACAAAAATCCTCCTCCTCCTCCTCCTCTCGCGCACTCCTGGGCTTTGCCAGATGACAAGCGTCACATTGCAGGAGTGTAGATGGAAGATTAGCCCACTTAGCATTCAGAAATCAATCTGCATGGCTTCTCAACAGCTAGCAGTAGCTCTGCTCCTCCGCAGGGCTAAGACTCATGTCTCTGTAATCAAAAACGTAATAAAGGAGACTCGCAGGAAATACTGTCTAAATCGCTAATCGCCAAATCCAATTTCTGGAATCAATGGCATTGATTTATCAATTAATCCTGCATCTGTAATGCTGCCACTTTGCCGTGCTTTGGGTGTTGGAGGTTTCAGCGGTCAAATGCATTATTGAAAGAGGCTTCTTACCAAGCAGTGGCAGATGCAGAGAGCTTAGGAGGGTGTCAGTCTTGATGTAACGCTTTATTTGCAAAGCGAGTTAGCGTGAGCAGACTTTTAGTCCTGCTAGGAGGACAGTGACATGTATTTATCTTGCGAGAGAGGAGGAATATCAAATGTGTTGAATAAGGCTTTGTCTTGTCAGGAATATTGATTAAGTGGTTTCGGGTGGTGTCTGTTGCTTCGTGTGTGTTTTTGGTCGAATGCCTGTGTGGGAAATGTGGTGTAGTGCATGTGAGAGTGTTGCGTACTCTCATCCATCTGAGTTGTTCGTTGTTTTCTCCTCGGGCTTTTGTAAGCAATCAGCAGAGGGCTTTAGATCAGAGAGAAGTGGATATGTGGAAAAGAAAGTCTGGTTTGAAGCAACGGAAAGAGAAAAAAAAGCTATACCTTGGTTCTAAAAGAAAGAAGAAAAAGTTTAGTCATATGCGATGTATGAAAAAAGCTTAGCTACTCCCTCGCTCTCGGCCACAGTCAGAGGGCATGAATAGTGTAGGACCTTATGGATTTCTCCACACCGCTCAGCCATGCAGTGGCGATGTGGGATTTGACTCATGTAGGATATAAATAGCCAAATGGCCCAGGATGGTTTCTTAGCTCCTCACAATAACCAATCTGCTCTGCGAGTGGACACGCTCGCCTCTTTCTCCGGCGTCTTGGTCATGCTCTCATTCCGACACCGGTGGGCACAGACTGTACGGGCTATTGTGTTACCTACCGTGTACTGACTTTTTCTTCTCCATTTGCACCTTGGGCGCTGCATTCTGAGGAAGAATGGAGGGAGGCAGTGCACCGGAGAGTACATGGCAAAGACACTGCGAGAAATGGCGAGCACGGGGTTTTCACAATGCATTCCTCACTGAAAAGGCCAGTGTTTATTGTGTAGGGCGTGTGGGTGTTGAAGTGTGTTGAAGTGTGTTGTTTGCCAGTTAGCGTGAAATGCTACAAGTGCGTGTGGGTGTGGGGAGGGCAATGAGCGTGTGTCCGGCTGTAGCCCATTGTCAGTGTTTTTCATCTTTGAGGATACTGAGGTCCATGTTTTTGTGTGTGTGTGTGTGTGTGTGTGTGTGTGTGTGTGTGTGTGTGTGTGTGTGTGTGTGTGTGTGTGTGTGTGTGTGTGTGTGTGTGTGTGTGTGTGTGTGTGTGTGTGTGTGTGTGTGTGTGTGTGTGTGTGTGTGTGTGTGTGTGTGTGTGTGTGTGTGTGTGTGTGTGTGTGTGTGCTCTTCTGTTGGTAAACTCGGCATTAGCAGCTAGAGATGTCAGGCTTGGTCAGCTATGAAAGCAGGGCTACGTGATGAGAGTGCTGCCGCTGCCCACAGATAGCTAGCCCTTATCCACTAATTAAAACCCTCTATCACTCCATGTCTCACTTGGCAATCTCTCCATCCTTCAATTCTCCCCCCATTTTCACTGTGAAATCTCTCCATCTCTCATTATCTATCCATCATTCTCTTTATCCCCGCTCTCCATGCATCTCCCCCCCCCCCCCCCCCCCCCCCCCCCCCCCCCTACCCCACCTCTCGGCATCTGCGGAGGCCTCTCCTAGTGGGTGGTGTACTGTTTTGTTGTGTTTCGGGGAGGTTTAGGTATAACAGGGTCCTGGGGGTCCTGCAGAGCTTCTCGTCTGAGGTGTCCCTGTCATATGCCTGAGGAGCTATGGCGGTGCTAACGAATACAATTGTTTTCAAGACCCCCCTCCCCCTCCCCTCCCTCACTCCAGGAGAGGCATCTTTCTCTGGCAGCTCATTGTTTACTCCCGCAGGACCTGTAGCCTGGATCTGCATTCTCTGCTACAGAGAGTGCGCCTTCTGATGATTAAGCCATCAAAATGGTAGACAAAATGCAAACCTGCAAAACAACAGCGGGATTGTCATGACTTCACTTCGCGGCATCTGCAGCGACGACAGCTCGAGCATAAACATATATTCCGGGATGTTTCATCTCATCGTCATTCCCGTGGCTTGCGAGGCCTGTTTAGTGAGCGGGATTAGCTCGCCTCTGTGCAAACAAGCTTCTCGGAAAATGTGTAAAGGCCAGAGCTAACAAAGATAGCAGCTCCCCACTCACTGAGGGTCTCCAGGCTGTTATGAAAATAAGACCTTCTCTGCATGTCGGAGATGCATTTGTAATCCTGGAACTATACTGTATCAATAATCAGAGGAGTTAATATTGTTGGATGGCACTCTGCTCTACCCGTCCTGCTTGTTTATTTACCGATGTGAAACTCAATTTCTCTGCCATCGCCTGGCCCCGATCCACTTTCCCTGCCACTCTTCTTCTCTTTTTTTTCCCCCATTGTGCATGTCTTCTCTCTTGCCGTTCGTCATGATTCCAGCCCATTCATTTGAGATTGGAAAGTGTAATTGGTTTTGGCTTTCTCCCCCCTTCTCGCACGGCCATCTCTGCCGTGCTGTTTTTTTGTTATTGTTGTCGGACATCTAAGGAACCCCGCCCCCCCCGGAGATGACTTGGAGCGTAAATCCTGTTTAAAAGCAACTGTGGATGTGAGCCTCTATCACTTCTCTAAGCAGATTTGCAGGGGGGAGAGCCCACTGCTATACGGATGCCCTGTTTGAGAAAATGGAAGGATAGAAGGGGATCAAGCGGGCGAAGAGTCTCATTTAATAATATTAACTGTGTAACCATGGAGTATCACTCCCGTGTTGTTGTGTGTGTGAGTTTGTGGCGAGAGAGAATGTGATAAGAAAGAGAAGGGTTAGGAGTTGGGGCAATTTAATGTGATGCATGTGTTTCACTCAGTGTTGTCACTTTGTATTAATTTTAAACCGTGCAGTGAATAGGCCATTACACACTGATGAATTATAGATTAGTATTAAAGTAGGAATGAAATCACACAGTAACATACACATACATTGTCATTGCAAACAAGCACTCACTGTTCATCTATTTGTAGCGCAAACAAATCTCTCGACATCGCACATTTTCACCTGTATCTAACTTTTCCTTTTCTCTATTAAGTGACGATACATAAAATGCAGTTCTGTGTTGTGGTTAACATAGTATGCTGCACTTCATACATCTTTAAAGGCTATGAATTGTACATACTTCAGTCTTGTATGGAGATGATTAAGATCAGTTGTTAGTCACTGGCAGCGTAGTGATGCAATCATTCAAGCACTTAGTTAGCTTCACTGGGGATCCCTGCTCTACATGCACATAACACAATGATGAGCGAGATGATACAAACCATGTGGTGAAGGTTTTTGAAGATTGAGGTATTAAACATTAACTCTAGCATGACGATTATTATTTCGACATCATTATTAGACCTTCCCGTGGCTGCCCTTGTGTGTGTTTTTCTATGAATAGCGAGCCATCGGCGCCCTCTATACGCGCCCCAAGGTGCTTTCCTCCTCGACTACAAATCTAGGCTAGTGTTGTGCTCAGGTGGCACATGCTGACTTGTCCTACAGAAAGCCCATGTGTCTTGTTTGAAGTGAGCTGGGCTCTAAGAAACAACCACCAGGTTTGACATCAAAACCAAGAATCAAACCCCCTAATGGGCACCCCACTGTGGGCTAGAATTAGTGAGAATAACCCCCGCTAGCAGGCTTACTTCTCTAAACGCAGGGGCCTCCGAGGACGACATGGAGGGTGGAGAGCGTGTAAGGTATAGGGCAAGGAGGAGAAATGGACTGGTACAAGAAGGAATGATGGTGGAAGAGGGGAATTAACAAGTAGAGGAAACAAGACTAGCTATTCCGCATTGTACAAGCTTGAATACACACAGCAAGCACAATGTTTACCAGATTGGTCAATCAATCAATCAATCAATCAATGTTTATTTATATAGCCCAATATCACAAATGTTACATTAGTCTCAGTGGTCTTCACAGTGTGTACAGAATATCAGTATGACAATACGACACCCTCTGTCCTTAGACCCTCTGTCCTTAGACCCTCTGTCCTTAGACCCTCTGTCCTTAGACCCTCACATCGTACAAGGAAAAATTGGTCCGCACACTCCATCTATGGGGACACAAGATGGTGTGCCGGGGATTGCATGCTTTTCATTGTTGCATGTTAGCGTGTGACAGACATAAAACAGGACAGAGAGCCTCTGTAGAGACAGGCAGCAGTCAGTGCCTGCAGCATGCTCAGAGCTCACAGGGTAATGTATACTCACTCCTCGTCGTACCAGAGAGAAGGTGACACCAGTCAATCCCATTCTGACAGGGCAGCTGAGATAATAGCCGGCTTTGATTCCAGGCAATAACTCCTGCCAATCAAAATGAAAGGCATCGCGATTGCAGGGGAACCACAAGTGTGCATGTGTGTGTGGTGTGTGAGGCGTACAGTATGCTACAGTACCGCTCAGGATGCAAAATGTGGTTTTAGAGGCCTTCTTGTGCTTTGATTAAGGAGGAAACTCAGGAGATGGAGGACAAGGCTTTAAACTGATCATCTGCGTCATAATAATGTCTGCACAAGATGAGGATGTGTGTGTGGGATGAATGTGCCGTTTGACTGTCAGGGGTCGGCGGGTGGTCTCTGTGTGCATGCAAAGCGATCCGTGTGTGCGCAAATGTGCGTGAGGAGGGTTGAGCGCCAGGCCAAGGGAAGGAGTCTTTCAGGTGGAATAAAAGCATTACTGCAGTGGGAGAAAGGTCAGCTGTAAACTTGTATCAGACTGGTGGTGATCACCCTCTGCTGCAGATCTCTGAGGTATTGAGCAGGCACGCTCTAATGGCTTTGATATATGGACTACAGGACTCCCTGAAGAGGTCAATACCATAGCACTTTGTCTCTATGAGCAATGACCCTCTCAAGCTCCATTTAGAAGCTTTATATCTGCAGAAAATAGGCTGGAAAGGCCTCCGGCAGGGCACGGTGAAAGATAACTAATATGAATGAAGTATTTTCTAATCACTTCTTTCTGGGCCCTAATCGACGTCCCAATCAATCACCGGTTATGGCGGTATAAGCATATTGTGCGGGACGTTATCAAAAATAGATTTTGATTTGGTTAAGAGAAGAACAAGAGAGTCTTTATCAATTCTCCATTAGGCAGGGCAGTGACACCGTAAAGCCTGGTGTGTAGTAGTGTGTCGTCACTACTTGGGAAGCTGGTGAGTAACAGTGTTTAATGAGAGTGACAGACGTGGGGCTCGAGCTGCACATTAGTTGATTTTGTTCTCCAACTTGTCAATGGTTGTCTGTGAAATCGAGCTAAAGGCCACAGTAGGGGGATAACACGGAAACAACAAGTGACAGAACGGAGAGCCGTGCTTGATTATGGCCAATTTCTCTTCATACACGTCCGGACATAATGGCCTCCATCGCGGTCCCTTCTGAGCATATTGATTTGGAACTAACCTTTGGTGTGAAATATGAAAGAAGCCAAAGACTGTTTATGAATGTCTGCTGTAATTGGAATGAGCAGATGTTGCAATATTGTCCCACTGTGTTCAATAACAGGCTTCTGGTGCTATTTCTCTCCTCTGCCCTGTCTGTTTACTCCCCTGTTTCCCTTCATTTCCCTCCGCTGGCACATCTTTCTTCCTCCCTGCTGTCCTTTTCCTGCCTCTTTCACCAACCTTCCCCTCCCGTCTTTTCTCACCTCCAGACTCTGTGCTCTGTCCCGTGGCTGTGCTGAGTGACTAAGCAGAGACCGACAAGCCATGGAGGAGATGGACAGTAAACCTTACCAACCTTTGTCGAAGGGACGCCATGAGATGGAGATGTCCTACACCAGCTCGTCTGACGAGAGCGAGGACGGCCGCGCCCACCACCGCTCCTACACCTCTCGTGAAACCCTCCCGGACTACACACACGAGCTGCGCCTCACACTCGGATCTCACCGGGAGAGACAGAACAACTACAGCCAACCCCAACCAGGTACTACAAAGATACAAACACAGCACAGTTACCAACCATTTTCACATGACTCTCCTTACCATTTTCTTTTTAGACGGCATTGTTGTTAAAGTATCTGAGTTTTAGAATGATAAGATAAAATAAGATGTACTTTATTCATCCCAATTTTGGAAATGTTTGCGTTGCAGCAGCATAACAATACAAGGTAGTGTACATTAGAACAATTAAAAGACTAGAAATATCAATTACAAATGTAAACATCTCAATAGAAATAAAATATCATTCAAAAAATGTTTAAATACAAATGTACAGCAAATGAGACGAAGATGGAAACTTGAGGCGTTTCTTTGTGTTTCTCGTGTCTTTCTCTTCCCGCACACTCATACGTTTAAGCTGACTGGACGCCGGCCAATCATTTGGATAGATTCTCAGACAGTTTCATGTCCACAGTGTTAACAGTGTGGGACACAGCGTAAACACATGGTCGACAGACACTAATCAACGTTTCCAACTTGAACAACACCCAATAACCGTCTTGGTTTGTCAGGGCCTTAAGGCTTATGTGTTCATCTAAAAATATAAATCGATAGATACTGTATGTGCACATAAATGGATTCTGGCACACAAGGGGAAGACACTCACAAGGACTCTCACTGAGGTCTTTAAAAGGACCTTTTTGAATTACCTATTACATTCCACAATGAGACAGGAGGACAGTCGGAGGCAGCCAATTACCTGTTCTCCAAGGAAGTGATATTTCTCTCCCACAGCTAAACTAGGTCAACCCCAAACCTCTATGGCCTCACCTGTGGTGGAACACCCTCCTTCATTACACACACACACACGTGTGGACACACTGGCGCACTTTGACACATACACTGAATAATTCTTCCCTGCCGGTGACAGGAGGAGAAATGGGCCAATGCGTGCTGTGATGGATGGCCTTTATGCAGGTCATGTGTGGTGTTAAGAGAGAAGCAGCACCTCATCAGGACAATGCCGCTGTGCATGGTTCATTGTGATCAATAGATACTCTTTCTCCTACTCCAACCTCCCGCTTCTCTGCAAGACCTACCCACCATGCTAACAAGCAGCATTAGCCATTCACAGCAGTTACAACTCCTGACATCAGGCCGCTGCGGGGATAGCGTGTTTTGAATGCCACCTTCTATGGATTTTATGATATTGTTCTCCATGCAGGGACTCGTCAATGGCCATTAGTCATCAGCATGTCTTCCGCAACATTGTAGAGTCAAAGAGCACTTGGCTTTTTCAACAGTTGCGCCCTTTCTGTTTCCATAACAAACAACATCCCCTGCCATCAGTGTCATATGGTAAGGTGTGATAGACCCCCCAAAGCAGACTTTGAAATGTCAATGGTAGCCGGTTCTGAGAAACACATCTGTTCATCTTTGGGCAACCGAGTTATATATAGCTTAGCCTACCTAAGTAACCAACTGTTAAGGGGGGACTTTGCCTCCAGTGACGTTTTTAATGGATTACAGTGTTCCTGAAAAAGATCAGCCAATTTTTCCCCCCTCTAATTCCCCGCCCAGCTTCTTCATATTTTCCCACATCTTTCAAACTGCCGCATCTTGCCATCTCCTTCCTTATTTTCCTCCCTTATCATTTTCCTTGATACTACACATTCCTCTTTGTGGATTAAATCCCAAATTCCCAAATTGCCCTTATTGCCCCTTTCTCAGGTCCTTTACAATTAAAAAGATACTATTCATATGGATAATTATTGTTAATCACCTAAGAGAGCTTCCCACACTAATTAGATTTTTGTTTAGTCTATTAATTTACTTAAATGAATGACTTAAATGCATTTTGTTTACATAATCCAGAAATCAGTTAAAGCTCTGTATGAATGTGACATTATTTACAGGTAACCACAGTGAAATAATCGGACTATTTTATTGTACATGCATGAATAATTATAGTATTTTTTATATTTTATAAAATTGCATAAATCCTAACATGTGGGTAAACAAAATGGTGTAGGTTTTCTTCATAATGTAGTGGTAATAAAGTAAAATGTTGTTTGTATCTATCTCGGCAACGCCATCATGTGATTGACTTGATTATAATGTCTTTAGAAATAACAGTTATCCATAAAAAAACATTGATAGATTTTATGTTCTTGCATTATTAATAGACTAAGAAAATAAATCCCATTCAACCTTTAATTAGCAGATGATTAGTGGGTTGTACCTGTCTTCCCTAATGTAATGTGATTTGATGTTGTCACGTGTATTGATTGTCTTCTTAACATTGATTTGTAGCAATTGCCTGCTTTTTAAATGTTACTTTAAATGATGCTGACTTATTCCTCCAAGCTTTTATCTAAGCTGTTACACAGTTTCAGCTTTCTCCTGTTCGAGTTGTGGTTGCTGTATTATATGGCACATTTGGGAAAGGGGGGGCTGCATGAGAAGAATAAAGACTCAAATGCAAATATGATCCAAAAATTGTACATAAAGTTAATTGCTGACAGTGTGCAATAATAAAAACTAACCTCAAACAAATTCATTCAAACATGTTTTATGTAAGTACTACCCGAGATCAACAGTAATCAAGCACATTTATTTAGGATTATTCAACATATATGAGCACCAAACTAATAAAAGATCTCACTTGATGTGTTGTTGTTGGGGCGACTGTGGCTGCGAGGGAGTGCGGTCGTCTTTCAACCAGAAGCTTCTGGGTTCGATCCCAGCCCATGTAGTCAACATGTCGATGTATCCTTGGGCAAGATACTTAACCCTGAGTTGCTCCCGATGGCCAACGGTGTGTGAATGTGTGTGAATGTTAGGTCCTAGAGCAAGATACACTGCTCTGTATGAATGGGGGTGAATGACATGTAGAATGTAAAGCGCTTTGAGGGGTCTTAAAGACTGGATAAAGTGCTATATAAGTACAGTCAATTTACCATTTGTGACAATTTAATTAGCAGAAGCTATTTGGCACATGGACCAGTCACTTGCTTTGCTCACTTTTATTCATGTCTCTGTCAAAATGATTTATACATTTCGTATTCAGAATATATATTTGTTTTCCATGACATCCAGCACTATGAGAAAGTAGAATTATGACCCAACATTTTTTCTGATTTTGTTCTTTTTAAAGTACTTACAGCATTGGATGAAAATACTGATAAATATAAATAATATATATTTCGTTTTTTTCTCTAAAGTGAGTAGGAAGCAGTTTATTGTAATAGCAGGAAAAAGGACGTTATTCAAAACATGATTTCCCCTCCAATCACCTCAAATCTCCTCTTGTATAATGCATTTATTTCAATATAATGCATGTTCTTTGCTACAGTGCTACAGGGAAATAGCCTATTTGCTCCTAAATTGCCCTCTTGCAGCCAATTTGAGCTAAACAGTAGTGTGTAGTGGTGACCAATGTTGTGCCGGTTTAATTCCAGCAGAACAGTGTGTGAGCCACAGTTGGTCCTGACCCCATCTAACAGGCACAGCAGGACACACATCCGGTCAATGGAGTGGTCAACAGGACCGAGGCTCTTATTGAAACACTGCGGCTCGTGTTCAAAGGAGCCGACCTAACGCACATATTAACTGCACTAAGTGAGCAGAAGAACTCTTTCTTTCCTGTGTTCTCAGTGGAGTCTATCCTGCGAGGCTCCGGTAGTATCTGTATGGATTTCAATTTAGGGCCTCGCCTTTTCAAATTCCATCAGTTCCATCTCTTCCACTTATACATTCTAAACAGAAAACGCAGGTGGTGAGGAAGAAAATTTACTCGACTGCCTCTGCAGGAATGAAAAAAAAATAGTCAATTGAATTGAATTGAATTGAAGTGTAACCAGAGGACTAACACAGTATATAAGATGTTCTCAGATATCAGTTTGATGCTTGGGATTGGAGGGCGTTCTAATACCTGAAAGCATATGAGGCTCAATTCTTCCCTCAGCCTGAGTCAATATTAATAAGGTTTGATCTTTATCTGATCTCTTCACCCCACCAAGGAGAATATAGATGAGATCAGTGCTCTGTTTGAGCAGCAGTTCAATACCTCTCCAGCTCGATAACACACATCAGGCAGCCCGAACAGGATATAGCTTCACTGCAAATAGTTAAGAAAAATCGAGGGTGGCATTTTGATTTGGGCTTCTGCAGCAAAAAAATTGAAATAAATGCTTGCTCAAATAGCAGCGTGTCTCTTGACATCATTCGGGAGCGGTTTGGCTTGTAAATGTCAAACACCTGGTCAGCTTAGTTGTGAAGCAAATACAAACACATGCCGGAATTAGAGGCTTTACAGCTCTAACATCTGTAGGCTGATCCCAATCTGCGTGTCTGTCCTCCTCTTTTAGATTTAGACTTCTGCAAGGCTGGGCAGATGAGAAGCCCAGACTACCACATCCACCCCCAGCAGCAGCAGCAGCAGCAGCAGCAGCAGCAGCAGCACCAGGAGGAGGAGGAGGAGGCGCTGTGCTCTGGACCGGCCGCTCACGTCCACAGCCACTACTCCCTGGGCGTGGGCTCCGACGTGGACACGGAACCGGAGGTGGACCCCTCTCCGAACCACGGCCTGCAGCACATGTGGATGCGTGGGCTGAAGTCCGAGCAGAGCTCCTGCCTGACGAGCCGTGCCAATTCCGCCCTGTCCCTCACCGACACCGAGCACGACAGGAAGTCCGAGCCTGACAACGGTGAGTGGAATATTTCTCTTCTAACTCCACACGGGGATTGATTGCCCATCACTATGCAAAGCGCAAAGGAGATTTAAGCTTGGCGGATAATCTAGCGCACGTTTGATGATTCATTTCAACTCTCTATGGAGCACTTTCAGACTTAATACCCGATGACATCACAGAATTGAGTTTGAGCACTTTTCAAATATAAGGCTATGGCTTTGGGGGTTAATGGGCGTCTCCCAATTGGAGCGTCAGTGGTTTGATCCCAAGGCCTTGCAGTCAACATGTCAATGTCATGATACTGAACCCCAAAGTGCTCCCGTGGGTATTGAAGTGTTGCTTTAGTTAAAAACGTCAACTAAATGACAGTAATCCAATAACTAATACTTTTGGATGGTTAAGACCATAGGACAATAATGTATACATTTTGAAAATGGTTGTAGCTCCCCTTCAAAGAGAGGACCTTTTTTACAAAATAATGCAACGAAAAACAACATAATATTATATAACTTTCAGTTCTGTAATTTAGGGTTGGGTAGAGTTGATCTTTTGTAAATATATGGCTTTCGCTCAGAGGGAAAATGGGCATCTACCAATCAGATGGTTGCTCACTTGATCCCTAGCTCAGTCAGTCAGTATGACGAAGTTTGCTTGGAAAGATACTGAACCCCAATTTGCTCCCTTAGGTCTATGGTTCTAAAGTGTATGTAATTCGCTTTGGGTACAATCTAAATAAGATGTGATGTAATAACCAATATTTTTGATTGTCTTAGACCAAGCTGTAAGACTTTTGAAAATGGGTGTCGCACAAATTCACAGAACATACATTTCTCACCAAATAATGCAACAAAAAACATCATGCAACATTAAACTTGATGACATCACAAATGTAAGTGCTATCACTTTTGGATTGGGAGAGTTGTTTATGAATATAAGTCTGTGGCAAAATGGGCAGCTACCAATCAGATGGTTGCTCGGTCGATCCCCAGCTCATTCAGTCAGAATGACGAAGTTTCCTTGGAAAGATACTGAACCCCAATTTGGTCACTTAGGTTTATGGTTCTAAAGTGTATGTGAGTCGCTTTGGATAACATCTAAATGAGATTATTATATATTTTTGGGTTGTCATAGACCAAGCTGTATGACTTTTGAAAATGGGTGTCGTTTAAAGGGAAGATATTTCTCAACAAATAATGCAACGAAAAACATCATGCAACATTTAACTTGATGACATCACAAATTTGAGTTGTATCACTTTTGGATTGGGAGAGTTGTTGTTGTTTATGAATATAAATCTGTGGCACGAGGCACCTATCAATCAGAGGTCAAGTGTTCTTGGTCAGGATACGGAACTCCAAATTGTTCCCGCAGGTCTACGATATTGAAATGTCTCGAGGTTGCTTTGGATAAAAGCATCAGCTAAAAACATGTAATGCAATAATCTTTGGATTGCCTTAGACTAGAACATTCCTCTCCAACAAATTCAACAAAAAACAACATATACATTACATTGCCTCTGGCAATTACGTGCTTTAAACTCTCTGTTTTTTAACTAATGCTAATGCATCAGTTCGTCTCTCTTTGAAAGCTCTTTGAAGTGGCTTAATACAAAATAATATGCTATTGGTTTTTAGTCTCTGAAGTGAGCTCGTATTGGAGGTGAAGCCGGGGTCGACTGGGGATAGAGCATCCACAGAATATGGCTCGGAAAGGATTGGATATCCATATGAAGTTGAAGCATGTTTTGGTTTAAGGCTTGGTGGAAGGAAGAATTGTAGGGGTCGGGCTTTCTGACAACCGCCTCTGTGGGAAGACTATAGCCTGGAAGGAAGGAGAAGTTGAGAGGCGGGGGCGAAGACATGGGGCCAACTAGAGAAGAGTCTGGGATGGTGCCAGCTATCTGTCTTGCACTGCTGGGCTTGGCTCGGCTCCCCGCAGATGGAAAGTTAGTTAGAGGTGCACACAAACAAAGACAAAGCTCTCCAACCCATCCCCAAGGGCACTGTCTGTTTATGTGCCGCAAAAAAGGTGGAACATATTCAGAGGCTGACAAAAAAGACGGGTAATAGAGAAAGACTGAGAGGGGAGTAAAAGAAAAAAAGAAAATTGCAGAGGGGAAGCGTAAGAGACGGGGAGAGCTAAAAAATGCTAATGAGAGAATATAAATGGTAATGTAATGGTATAATTAGAATGAGAATAAAGGGGAATGAGTGGTTGAGGGTAAAACAGGTGAAGGAGAAGCTGGTTTCGAGCAAGTGCTAGACAAAGATGGAGAGAGAGGGTGAGGGATGAGACGGGGGAATGGAAGGATCAGTGAGCCAGGGGGAATCAGAGAGTTTAGGATGCACTTGTTTATGTTTGGGATGCACCCAGGGGTGCTGTTTAATGGCACCCGGATTGGACATGGAGTCAGCCTGGTGCAAAATCACAAGATGGAAGAGGCACGAGCTAAAGTGAGGGAGTGGGAGTGCTCGCAGCATTACACAGTAATCAATTTGTGATGGCTGCGTGCATATGGTCCAAAGTTATTACCATTTGAGATGAGGCCTCCATCTTTATCCAGGGTCAGAATGAAAGCTGGAAGAGGGAGAGGGGTGGTGGTGGGGGGGGGGCAGATGCAGGCAAAAAGGGAAACAGAAGCAAATGAGGACGGATGAAGTCATAGGAGTGAGAGGCGAGGATTTAAATGTTCAAAGCATTCGGCTTTACTGCTACAATGCACCAGGAAAGCCGGTGTATGTGCGGATTTCATATGTCACATGAAGAGCTGTACTCTTCAAACCTTGACACAATCTGCCTCCGCTCTTCCTTTTCGCTCAAGTTGCGCCCTTCTCTACGTGTTATCTTAACTGGGCAACCTTTTTTCTCCCCCCTCCCACCACATTTATGCTCATTCTCTCCCTGTCCATCTCCCGGCCGACACGTGGCCAGGGGTGTTCATGCGTGGCATCCTTTAATAGGAAATGCATCATGGATGTCACATTTCTCTCCATCAGCACACCAAAGCCTTGCACGCCCCTCTGTTCCCGGTGATAATGAAAGTTAGAGCCACTTGTGAAAAAAAATGACGGTGTAAAGGGGCCGAAATAAAAAAAAACGTCCCCTGCCAAAATGATAGTGCATTTTAAGTCGGACCGACCTTGCACTCCCTTTGTCTTCAGAGCTCGCCCCCCTCCTCCCACACATTAATGATGTCAGCTTCAAACTGGCAGGAATCCTTTTGTTCCTGGTCTGATTGAAGCTGACAAGTCAATTTAGTCAATGTGTCAGTGTTGTGTGTGTGTGTGTGTGTGTGTGTGTGTGTGTGTGTGTGTGTGTGTGTGTGTGTGTGGTGTGGTGTGTGTGTGTGTGTGTGTGTGTGTGTGTGTGTGTGTGTGTGTGTGTGTGTGTGTGTGTGTGTGTGTGTGTGTGTGTGTGTGTGTGTGTGTGGTGTGTGTGTGTGTGTGTGTGTGTGTGTGTGTGAGTGAGGGAGGGAGGGAGGGAGGGATTGAATGCGAGAAAGATTGAGAGAGGGAGCCACAGATTAAGAAAGAGTAAAGAGGTGAGATATATTCGGTGTGTGAGTGTAACGTCCGTTTAGCTGTCTTTTAATATGTGTCTGTGATGGGTTGATGCATGGGGGGGGGGGGCATGTCCAACTGTGACACCTCCCTTGAGGAAGGCTGTAGGCATTGTCGAGCACCCTGAATTGACGACAGTACGCCGTTAGAGAGGAGATTGGCAGAAGAAAGACTGAGTGTAGTTCAGCTGGAGTTTACTGCTGACACACACACACACACACACACACACACACACACACACACACACACACACACACACACACACACACACACACACACATACACTTCATGGCCAGAAGTATGTGGACAACAATTTGTGTCAGATTTGAATATATTTAAAAACTGTTTCCAGAAATATGGAAGCACACTTTTAGAAACTGATCGGCCCAAAATAATGAAAACAGCAGTACACTTTCATGTGCATTAAGGTGCTTTGGCCATACGTATGTGGATATGCTGCTACTACTGCAATGCTGAAGGTATAGTTTGACATTTTGAAAAGAACAAGCACTCGTATTATAACAATGTTGCAGTTTAACAGAAAATCCTGACATTTATAGCATAGTTGTACCTTGACATGTGACCAATCTCAAAAGTATATCACAAAATGAATAGACATCCCCAACCTTTTTGGAAATCAAAATTATTATTTGCATTCCTCCTTTATCTATTTATATTTTAGTTATCTAAACGGGTAATGAGTCAAAGTAACGTCGGGGAAGGGGAAGCTAATTTAGCTGGTGGTTTAGCGGAAAGCATTTGAATTATTCTTCCCATATTCCAATATTTAAGCTTTTGTTGATTCATGTGACAACGTTCTGAGAAAGTGTTATATTACCTTAAATACCAGTGACATCAGCCTCTGCTTTTGATAACCCTTCCTTGTGTAAATTGATTTTTTACATAATGTATATTGCGCTGACTCGACTGATGTTTTATTATTGTGTTTACTGTTCAACCAAATACCCTATCTTATAGCTGTACAGGGACTTAGAATTATTCACCATCATCACAGCCTGATAATAAAATTCACTGTTGATATACAGGTGCAATAGCATCTAAAGAAAATTTAGGAAATGACATTAAAGGTGGGGTAGGTATGTTTGAGAAACCGGCTCGAGATCGCTAGAATTTGAATATACACAACCGGAGAAAATCTGCCACTTCCTTACAGAGCCAAGCATCTTATGCACTTATGGTCAAATAAGTGCATTCACTCTTTTTTACAGTTCGTGAGATGAATGGCGCTGCATGGAGTCCACCATAGAGGTGTATGCTGGAGTGTACCCACTTAGGTTCACTCTAATAGAGTCATTTAAATGTTGATCAGTCAGTCGTGTTCTGTATTTAGATTTCATGACATGCATGTCAGAAAAAGCTGCTTCAAAAAGGCATGTAGAGCCAAATAAAGCAGACGTGTTCAGTGCTGCTTGGTGAATGTTCTTATAGTTTTCTGGGTCTACAAGGCTCCAGAAATGTTGAGAGTTTTACTGAGACTTCAGCTGAACATGATTTTGGAGATTTATAACCTCCATCTCCACAGGATTGACACTGAACAGTTCAGCCATATTTTTCATCTTCTTCTTCGTCTTGACATGACATTATAATTGTATAGGTCTAGCCTCCCTATATCTGTGTGTGAAATTATTCCATACTCAAAACCTAAAAACTAATACTTCTGCAGTCTAGCTGCAGCTTCTAGCTCCGGTCTTCTGTTAAAAAAAGGATACTGAATGTCTTGAATGAGGCATCACACACATGACTTAAGTCTGAACACAGCAGACAACAGGAGTATTTACAACAGCATATAACAACAAAAATAGTGCATGTGGGTGCACACTTACATTCTCTGTCTTACTGTTACATGAATCCCATGAATGTCTGAGACTAAGTTATCTTCATCATCTCAATCAGTGATTAAGTGAATAATAAAGTTTCTATCGGGTCACTGTCAGCCTGTCACTCATTATTTTCGGGAGGGGGCGGGGTTTGGAGGAACGGAGAGGAGACGGTGATCGCGGAAGCTTTCCTCCTGCCTTCACAAACTTTACACAAGTATTTATCAACTGAAAATAGCAAGAGGACATTCATACTCTGCAATCCAAGACTTGATTGAATCCACCAAAAACCTGACATGACGATAACGAGTGTTTTTCAAAAAACACAAATTCCTCCCTGTTAGGGTGACCAGATGTCCCACTTTGCGCGGGACTGCACAGCATTTTCCCGACTTTTGGTGCGTCCCGCAAATTGAGACGCATATTTCATTTTGATTGGCTAAAATGGTCAAGTGTTAACCAATGAGAGTAACTCACTCACACACCCCCCCCCCCCCCCCCCCCACCCCCCGCCAAACAACAACAACGAACGCAGGCGACGCAGCAGGTTATGGAAAATGGAGGAAACTGAAACTACAGCTAAGAAGAAAAGAGGATGCACATACAACAAAGACTGGGAAGACACTTACCCGTGGGTGAAGCCAGTGCAGGGCGACTCTCAGAGAGTTCTTTGCAAGAGTAATTTTTAAATTTCACATGGCGTTGAATACGACGTAAAAAGACACCAAGAATGCGATTCTCACAAGAAACGTGTCGCTCAAAAAGAGACATCCCACTCTATGGAGACATTCCTACTCAAACCAAAAAATGATGGTCACTCAGACAAGGTAACAGCAGCAGAAATAACCAGTGTTTACCATACAGTGCAACACTCCCATTCATACCGGTCAAATGACTGGGAACAAGCTAGCGCCGACCATTTTTCCAGACTCTGAGATAGTAAAGAAAATGTCATGTGGTCGTACAAAAGCAGCGTCCATAATAACAGATGTGCTTGCCCCTGCCTCTGTGGAGAGTTGTTTGACAGAGTCAAAGACACCAGTGGTTCTAGGTGACAGAAGGCCCACCTGCTGTTGCTGTGATGGACAAAACTGAAAGCTATTTTATTTGATGTATTATTATGTTTCTGTTCCCTCCTGGCCAGTGTTGGTTTTATTTTATCTATTAATTTATGTTGTGCCTACTTGTACAGGTAATACACTAGTTGAATTAAGAAGATGCATTTCTAAACACTTGAAGTGAATAATGCCTGCTGCCTTGGTTAGCCTTAGTTTACTTTTCTTTATTAAAAAACTGCATTTTGACTTCACTTTCTGCTCTGTTATATATTTGTTACGTTTTTTTTTCGGGGGTTGGGGGGTGCTGTTGAGAGGGTGTCCCACATTGTCCCACACAACCATACTCCTTGTCCCACATTTGGTTTGTTGGGATCTGGTCACCCTACTCCCTGTGTGTCTCTGAGCCGCAGCGACACGGACTGATTCAGAGCGGGTCATTCTGCTGTTGGTTCTGTACTGGTGTTGCTGGAGAAAGCAGACTGGTCCATGTGTGGTGTCGCTGTGCCGCTGCCACGCCTGTTCCGTGATCACTGTCACGGACCAATTTGATATTCGTGTGACATAAAAAATTCGAAAATAAAAAAAGTTAATGTCCAGTGGCCGAAAAATCAAGAAGCAACCTTATGCTATAATCGATAATCGAGCGGTGAGCTACTGAAAAGCTGCCCGCGAGCTACCGGTAGCTCGCGATTGACGTGTTGGAGAGCCCTGTTAGAGTGTGTAGTGATTGACCAATTAGAGACAGAAAAGGGAAGAAATAATAAGCAAATAATAATGATTTAAAAAAAATACATAATACCGAAACCAGGCCCCCTGGCCCTAAAGTGGTAGGCTATTGATTAACTTTAACAAAGGAACGAGGACGGGTGTAACTCGCAACATGTCAATATATTCCTATAATCAAATGTTTCAATGGAATGGCATTGATTGAAAAATGTAAAATGAAATGCTGAGAGAGAACGCACATAGCGTTGGTGTCAGTCCTCTGACTTCCTGCAGTGTGGAATAATTAAAAAAGTCTGCATTAACTTTATTATCTGGGTTACAACACAGAGTCCTATAATGAGATGCTAATTAGCCACTTTTTCATTAGTTTAATCCTTTGTAGATTTACTCTAGGCTTTTGTCTATCTTTTAGCCTTTTCACTTTCATTCCTCAACTTTTGGGATTGACACTTTGACATGTAGCAGACAGTCTCCTGGTTTTACACGACTGCACTTTTTAATACATCGTCCTCCGAGCTGAAAATGATTTTTAGGCAACTGCAAACATCAGTCCAGTGAAAGGCTCCATCACTCATTATGGTAGATAACTCTCCATGCTAGATTGCAAATATCTGTGTAATTACCACGGCGTGAGTAAGCACTTAACTCTGATTGGCCGGAGGATGTCAATCTTTTTCTTTCTTGACAACTCCCTTATAACTGTCTGATCACAGCGCTAAATTAATACACTAGAAAGGTTGGAGTGTTCCATTTCCGCCCAACACTGCAGATAATGGTTTGAAGAAAATGGGTTTTCAAATTGCCTCAAACATTTATAGTTCCCGTGTTAGCAATCAGCCCTTTTAATGTAGTAGTGCTGAACAAAATGGATGTAATCCCTCTGCATCAAGATTAGCCCACATCTGTTGAGCTGACCTGACTGTGACACTGTGTTACTGCTAAGTGCAAATAAGCAAAACAACAGGACTCAAATACATTAAAATACAAAAACAAATGTTCTTTCGTGTTCATTTCTATTTGGTATTACCTTCCTTTTCTGTTCAGCGGGCTGATATTTGATGAATATTTAAAAGCAGGATGTTGCTAAATGAGTATTAAAACCTAGTAATTCGAAGAGAAATGCAAAGGTCATCCTCGCTAATTGTCAACACACATGAATATATTTACACTTGACAGCTTGTGCCTCTTGAATTCAATTTGAGCACACTCATTTCTCGAACCAAATCTTCGTCCAAATATTAATTCCTTTGTTCTTGTGTAAAGACATGCATTTTTCAACAGTGCAATTGTCCATGGTGGACGGCAAACCTGCCAAAAACGTGCTAGTTTTTGCTTCTCAAAATCAAATGTACTCCTCTTTACTCTTTCACAACTTTTTAAATTGAAAACAGTTGGGATTTGGACTGTTTGTTTTTGGGCAGACTATGAAGACGTTACAAAAAGCTCTGAGGATTCAGATTTTTGCGACAAATCGCAAGGAAACAAAATGTTCCCTGCTTTGAATAAAAGTTTGAAAATAAAAAAGCAGAGCAGATGCCGGCCAGGTCTGTACTTAATAAATGAGGTATATTGCCCCAAAATAGATTTCTGCCATTAGACCTTCGAATAAAGTCATTTATAATACATTTCTCATAGCTGTTGCCCATGCCTTGGAATAAGACAAGCATGAATGTTACCTTAAACATAAATGTTACGGGGCGGCCATAAACAAGGTAGTACGGGGGCCTCGGGGACCGCACAATGTCATAGAGGGCCCTCATATCTTTACAGACCATTATTTTTATAATGATGTGCCAAAGTTTTACAGTGGAGTTTGGGCAGGCTATGTTCAAGTACGTGTTGCACAAGTTTGGAAAGGGCGTTGAGACAAAGGATGGGAGAGTGGAGTGAGGAACTGACCTTGGGCTTTAATGAGCAAGCATACGACGTGGAGAAAGACAAAGAGAGAGCGGCGAGAGGATGGGAAGACAGAGAGGCTCGTCGGCGAGCGAAGACATTGCACAGAATATTAGAGTCATCTTCAGAAAATCCTTTGACGAGCTTAAGCTGCAATACGGATTTTAGTTTAAGCCAGCAGGAATTCAATACTTGTTAGGGCGATGTCTCATATTGATGAACTGATGGAATCTGGTGAAATAGCAACAGGTGTTACACAGAATTTAATTTCAGATGGGATTCAGGATTTCTCTACTTTCTGATGAAATTCTGACATTTATTAGGCAACATGGAGTGTTAATTAGATAGTGAGGGAATTAATGTTTCTCGTTAGTTCCCTTACCCAAAAGTGTCAGACAGGAGCATTTGAGCGATGCGAATAAAATGGGTTTTATTTGTTTCTACACTTTTATTTTTTTTTGTGTGTTCGAAGACAAAAATCTGCTTTTGGCAGTTGTGATAACCTCAGTGGAATCAGGACTCTACAATTCACCGAGAGATAGAGACGTCTGCAGATGTTACACACAACCACACATATGGACATGAACAAAAGCCACAGAGTGTCTCCTCTAACTTCCCCGGTGTGATGTGTGTGCGTGCAAGCAGTGGTCTAAGTGGCAACACCAGGCAAACAGCAGCGTACTCTAACTTCCCTCTTGCCTTCCCAAGGCCCTGGGGGTTTTGCAGGAATGGATTTGTCTATTAGCTCGTAAAGAACATTGCTCAGTGCCATATCGATCATCCGAGCTGTAACGTTTAGGGTCTTTAAGTTGTAGAGTTGATCTAGTGGTACACGGACTCCCCTGGCTATTTTACCAGAGTGAGAGATGATCAACTTAACCCCGGTGCTGCACTTGGCCAGAGGAAACGCGATAAACACGTCCGCCGGAGCCAGAAACCATTTTTATAGAACCGCCCATCAGCCAATCGAGGAGAGGCTACCATGAATCCGCCAGGTGCCTTGTTGTAGCAACAGGGCAATCGTGTAGTTTTCCTCTCTTTAATAGCGGTCTCATCACATAGTTAGCCATGCGGGCTTGTGTTCCTGACAAGCTGTCAGAATGTTGGACCCCACCCTGTTGTACTAATGATGGACCTTTACAGCTCACTGAGCCACAGGAAGACCTACTGGACTGTGCTGCGGGTTGATGGGGGTTTACACGTGTGTGTGTGTGTGTGTGTGTGTGTGTGTGTGTGTGTGTGTGTGTGTGTGTGTGTGTGTGTGTGTGTGTGTGTGTGTGTGTGTGTGTGTGTGTGTGTGTGTGTGTGTGTGTGTGTGTGTGTGTGTGTGTGCGCGTGTTGTGTGTGTGTGTGTTGTGTGTGTGTGTGTGTGTGTGTGTGTGTGTGTGTTGTGTGTGTGTGTGTGTTTGTTTGTGTGTGTTGTGTTGTGTGTGTGTGTGTGTGTGTGTGTGGTGTGTGTTGTGTTTCGTGTGTGAGATAGAAAGAGAGAGAGATAATTCTCTGTTCTCTCTCTCTCTCTCTCTCTCTCTGTGAACGCTAAACGCCCCTCCTTTATCCTCATATGGCTGCCATGGCAACAGTCATCAAATCAGAAACATCAGCCGTCGCTTTCAACTCACGCTGTCCACTGGCTGCTTACAGGCTGTCTGTATACATAAACTGTGTGATGGAAACATCACAGGGTCCAACCGCTACGTGCCATTTTAATAAGCGGCCACATGCTGCACACAACTCCACCAACACCTACATGGCAGAGGAGGAGAGAGGAGAGCACATTTTTAATAGGCTGGCTTAAAACAGTTTTTTAGCTCCAAGCGGAGTATTAAAATGAGAGGAAAACATGGTGAGTGGCACATGAATAAGCTTACAGCAGAAAGGAACAATAGCCCTGAGAGTGTACCGAGAGATTAGTGCAAATCAGAGTGTTCTGCACTGGGGGAGAGAGGCTGAGAGGGGGCGGAGGTGCCTGTACTGTATGGACACACACACACACACACACACACACTCAGATGCCCATACAAGCACCTGCTGTTTTGTGTTCTGTGTTTGTGAAGGGTCAGTGGGGTATATTATTTTGAAGGGATGGTAGAAAAAACTCAGCTTGATTGACAAGGACATGGTTGCTATGGAAGGGAGGAGGAAATCGCATTTATACAAAATCAAAATATTGTCTTTGTATGTTCACCTGAGAGGTCTCGGAGCAGGCGGAGAGAAAAGACATCGGCTACTATGAAAAAGGTCCCTATAACACCCAAATGAACAATTATGTAGGACAAAAAAAGTGAGCAAATCATGGGCTTTCTATCCTGCACAATACCATCCTCTGTGTGGATGAATGGGACCTGTCGCAGAGCAGGCTTCTGCCTAGCAAAAAAAAGAGCTTGTCTGAATAGCAAACCTACAGGTTAATTGTTATTCTAATAATCACAATTGTCATCAACGACTGCATCAGGATTTTTAATGCGTTTGCCAAGAGGATGTCAGCGATCATAATGGCAGCTTCGTGGTTTCCCCGCCATTAACAGTCGCTGCCATTTTAGTTTAACTGCTTGTAGTAATAGCTGCTCCTCCGACGCAGCTGTCGTGAAACTGCCAGGGATACTTCTGCCCCGGTGCCAGTGTTAAAGGCTGCCTTCACAGCCGTGGAGCCAGTAGTAAAGGCTGTTGTTACATGGCATGGTGCCTGAGCCTGTCAGACCTCCAGGGTGTGTGCACCACCTGTCATTATCAGCTCTCCCGGCCTGGCAGCCGAGGACAGCTAATGGTCCACTGGGTCTCACCCAACTATCTGCTGACCAGTTCGAGTGCTGCTGGTGGGACGGCTGGACACCTGTGGGAACACATGCCTGTGTGTGTGCAAACAAATATGTGAACACACAGACAAGTCATGCGTCGTGTAAAGACTTCGGCACTGTACAAGCTTTCTGCATTTATATAAACAAATTATGTAGGAGTCTCTTAAACCTGAAAGATATGCCAGCAAGGGGTACAATTCCACTGGTTGTAAAAAGAATATAGATTAAATATGGACTATAGATTAAATGATTAGACCTGCTGTTGCCACATGTTAGACCGATATATAGAACTCTATGAAAAAATAAGTTATTGATGTTCATTTTGTAAATGATGGTCCAATTTGCATTCAAATATACGATAGAGCCGGGTTTGCTTCATCAAAATATGGCACAACTATTTGTATTTTCTTGTTATAAAGGCTGAATTAAAGTAAAGTGATGTAATAATTTTATGATTTGACTTCACCCTCTAAGTCTTTATATTTACATCACTGATGATTATTTATCAACAATGTTATTGTGAAACTAGTTTGTTAAAGCACCAATGGTCAGTTACACAATACATCCCTTTTTTAGGGCATGGCTAGTTTGTGATTGACAGGTCGCTAAATCAAATCAAATCAAGTTTTATTTATATAGCACATTTATAAACGATTTTTGGTCGAGCCAAAGTGCTGTACATATAATAAAAATAGCCTACAGTAGAGACACTTTACAGCAAATACAACAGCACAGATTGTTCAGAATATCAGTATGAGAAAAACGACACCCTCTGTCCTTAGACCCTCTGTCCTTAGACCCTCACATCGTACAAGGAAAAACTTCCAGAGAAAACCCACAGTTTAAAGGGGAACATGGGAGAAACCTCAGGGAGAGCAGCAGAGGAGGGATCCCTCTCCCAGGACGGACAGACGTGCAATAGATGCCGTGTGTAAATCGAAGAGATAATACATTTGACAGCATATAGACCGAATGTTAGGAAATGCATGTGTCTGTAATAAGAAGATGAATCCACGAGGATGTCGGCTACAATCCTGAGGAAGCCATCAGGGAAGCAGGATGACGAGACCCAAGGCAGGACCACAGAGACAGGTTCAGCCACGACCCGAACGTCCACGACTTAATCCAGAACTCAGGATAGAGGATCCAAGACACAGGACTACAGCAAGAGGATCAGCCTCGACTCCGGATCCCGGCGTAGATATAGATACAAAACAAGAAGAAAGATTTGGCTGGGTTAATCGGAACAAGAGAAAACACAGACACAGACAGAGAGGGAAAAGGTCATTGGATAAAAGCTATTATTGATAACCCTCTAGAAAGATCTCACGAACTTCCCCACTCAATCTATCAAGACCCGAGCAGTTCTATTAGATATAGGATAAGAAACAGAGAGAGGGAGCACAACAACCTATCTCTTCGTCAGATGCACTCCCTAACACATGGTGTTGTCCGGTTTTGGTACTGTACTTGTTTTGTCTCAGAACTGTAACCCTTTCAGTGTGTTTTCACTTCATTAAAAGTCATTGTAACATTTCGGATGGCTACAAATGTCTTGCACAGTTGTACTTAGCTTCACTAGCTCATGCCACTTCTGGTTCCCAAACACAAAAATGGAGACAGCCAAAATGGCAAACTACAAAGTCTTCAAAACCGTCCACTGTGACGTGTGGGTTATAGCAGAAAGCAATACTTAAAAAAACATCTCTACAGTATATTGCTTTTCTACTCATTCAATGTGTCCTGGGATGGACTTATTCTACTCTTGAGAATTGTCTGTGTGATTTATTGGAATGGAAAGCAACCTTTGTCACAGACAGCTTTTAATTGAAAAAGCCACATTAGGACATTGAAAAGCCATTAATTGTTATGGTTAATTAAGGTAAACATTAAATGAAGAGAGTTTTAATTGGTTTCTCTTGATGAGGGTAGGGATTTGGGGTGACCAGAATCTGCATATGTAAATACTACTACTATACTACTCATACTACAAACTCCTCGAGGCCTTGGCTTTACTCGCTCTGCCATAGAGTCTTCTCTGTGTTTCTGTCGCTCTGTTTATTTCCCTCTGATTCTGTCACTGTCACCCTTTGCACACAAACACACCACCAACTCACACACCTTGGCCCAGCTGTCGCCAATACAAATGGGATGTTTTTGTCGAGTGACATTGATGTGATGCTAAATTCTAAACTGACGCTCCCTGAAGAGATACATTTGTAGAGATGAAACCTGACAGATTGGCACAAGGCCTGGGCAAAGGCTAGGCAATCAGGCTCAGAGATAGAGTGGCTGCGTTTTAGGCAGCTAAGGAATAGCTTCACTTCAAATGTCAAAAGTGCAAAGTCGAAGTACTATTTGTCAGTTACCACAGAAAACCTAAATAATCCTAGGAAATTTTGGAAAGCAATACAATCGATATCCACCAGTGAGATCCGTAATGAGCTACCTCCGTGCCTTACTACAGCATCTGGTACTATATCGGACAGGGCTACTATGCTAAATTGCTTTAATGAGCATTTTGTGTCCTGCGGTTCTATGTTTGATTCTGTGACTAACTCTGCTTCTGTGAACACCCCAATCCGTGACTCTGAACAACGTGGTTTGGAAAACCCTTTCAGTTTTACTCCTTTTACTGTTGATGTTGTTCATGAAGCATTATCTAAGCTAGATCCTAGGAAACCGGCTGGCCCGGACAACTTAGAACCTTTCTTTTTAAAGATAGCTGCAGATTTTATTGCTCCACCTCTTACTTCTCTATTTAACCTCTCCCTCAGCACAAATACAATTCCAAAAGTATGGAAGTCTGCTTATGTCTTTGCTAAAAGGAGGGGAGGCAACTATTTTAAATAACTATAGGCCAATCTCTAAATTGTCAGTTCTGGCTAACGTGCTCGAACGCCTAGTGAGTGAACAGGTAAAGGAGTTTTTATGTACAAATGACATCCTGTCTAAACATCAGTCAGGATTCAGAAAGAAACACAGCACCATCACTGCCACAATGAAAGTGGTAAATGACATTACGAGTATTTTAGATAATAAGCAGAGTTGTGCAGCTCTGTTTATTGACCTTTCCAAAGCGTTTGACACCGTTGATCATCGCATCTTAAAGCAGAGGCTACTCAGTATTGGCATATCCAGCCTTGCAGTGGGGTGGTTTGTGAACTACCTCTCTGAAAGGTCCCAATGTGTTCATTTTGATGGACTGTCTTCTGAGTGGTTAAACATTTATAATGGTGTACCACAAGGTTCTGTTTTAGGACCACTTTTATTCTCCATATATATTAACAGTTTAGGTGAAAATGTGGATGAAGCTACTTTACATTTTTATGCGGATGATACTGTGATGTATTGTGCAGGTCCCTCCATTAAAGAGGCTGGTGTTAAATTACAGGCTGTTTTTAACACTATTCAGACTCAGCTCTCTGAATTAAAGCTTCTTTTAAATGTGGATAAAACCAAGGTAATGCTCTTTCCAGAAAAGATACCAGAGCCTGTTTTAGATATTGTAACTACGCAAGGAACTAAACTTAAAGTTGTTGCCTGTTACAAATACCTTGGTATCTGGCTTGATGATTGTCTTTTAAACTTCAGGTCACTAATCTGCTTAAAAAGCTGAGGGTTAGGCTAGGTTTCTTCTACAGGAACAAGTCCTGTTTCTCATTTTAAGCCAGGAAAAGGCTAGTCACTGTGACCTTTTTACCTGTGCTGGACTATGGTGATTTGATATATATGAATGCACCTGCCAATTGCCTGGAAAAGTTAGATGCTGCGTATCACAGTGCTCTGAGATTTGTTACTAACTGTAAAGCACTTACTCATCACTGTACCCTGTATGCCAAGGCAGGTCTGCCTTCACTAACTTTACGGAGGCTCAGTCACTGGTACATGTTCATTTATAAAGCCATGTTGGGTAAACTACCTTTTTATATCTGCTCCCTGATCTCTCGACGAATTGAAAGTACGTATTGCCTGAGATCTCATGATGTTGTTTTATTAAATGTGCCAAGTGCTAGGACTGTCTTAGGGAAGACAGCTTTTAGATGTGCAGCTCCACTAAATTGGTACAGGGTACAGTTTTGTAAACTGTACCCTGTACATTATGTTGTATGTCATCCTTAGTGTTGTTCTGTTGTTTTTATGTTACATGTGTAACTAATGTCCTGCAGGACACCCTTGAAAAAGAGATCTTTTGATCTCAAGGGACTTTCACCTGGTTAAATAAAGGCTACAAACAAGACATCACCTTCATATTTACAATATATGGAATTATCCCATGGCCCTCAACATTCAGGTAGGCTGCGTTTACTGTATAAATAGCATTTTAGGAGGATGTTGGTTGCTATGATGAGCATCGATGGGTTGGATTGACCACTTTCAAGATTCATTGATATGCTGTCACACTGTGGTAGGGACTGCAATGTGAACATAAAACATATCTCAAATAGTAGAGTCTTATTCCTATTTTACTCATGTCCTCTAAACAGCTGCCACCTGTGCCAGAGGAGAGGGTGTTAATAGCGCACCCAATCACTTAGATAGATAGATCACCCTAACACCACATAGATAATCATGCTGCTAAATAAATAGCTTCTTAAAATGCCTCTGAATGCCACTAAAAGCATGAGCATGTTTATGGGTGACACGGGAAAGAGAGTGGAGGTTTAAGGGAGAGGGGGTGGTAATGAATTTGAATTGTGGGGCATGAGGTATGTGTGTGTGTGTGTGTGTGTGTGTGTGTGTGTGTGTGTGTGTGTGTGTGTGTGTGTGTGTGTGTGTGTGTGTGTGTGTGCTGTGTGTGTGTGTGTGTGTGTGTGTGTGTGGTGTGTGTGTGTGTGGTGTGTGTGTGTGTGTGTGTGTGTGTGTGTGTGTGTGTGTGTGTGTGTGTGTGTGTGTGTGTGTGTGTGTGTGTGTGTGTGTGTGTGTGTGTGTGTGTGTGTGTGTGTGTGTGTGTGTGTGTGAAGCGAGCAGACAATTGGACGGCTGCGCGGTCACTCGGTCACCCTGCTGCAGTAGGAAAGCTTCTCATGGCCAATGCAGGAGTCTTGCCAGTGTTCCAAAAAAACTGAATGCGTAACACAGTCCAAACAGATGCTCGATGCCATTTCCAGATAATGTCTACGTGCGTGCAGTGCAAATGCGACGGACCTGAGTTTATGTCTGAATGGATGTGCACAGCCTGTGCATGTCCGTGTGCTTCCGAGAAAGCGTGCACTTTGAAAGCATGTCTGTGTGTGAGTGTATTTTGTTCCTAACAGATGTTTTTCCCAATGTGTGTGTATGCTACCAGCTGCATCAGATCAACACAAGCCGGTGTAGTGAGTCTGGCCAATGTGGATAATATTCAGTGCACGCTTTGGCCAATACTACACACACACATAACATTAAAGAGATAGGTAGAGCAAAATGTAAAAAAACACTTGCAGGCAAACCTTTACAACTTTAAAACGGACTCTAATAGTGAATGATTATTATTATGATAGTGCCTTTAAAAAGAAATTGTAAGCAATCATTAAAAAAAAAGCAGCAATGAGCATAATCTACTGTAAATGAAGCTAAGAAAAAAGGTGGTGGATGTGCGGTAGATCGGGAATGAATGGACTTCATATCACTCAAGGGGCGGTTCTGTGTTTATGTACTGTAGCTTTTGTAATAGCCTTCTTTTAACTAATGCTGCACTTTTGAAACCACAAACTCCCCTAGAACATCCATCAAGCTTTTCATTCATGCTTGAAACATAATTGTTTATATAAATAAATATATATATAGATTTATGATAGAAATGTAAAGTAATTACGTTATTTTCCGGCAGGGTTCTGCTTGAGGTTTCTAACCATTAAACGGTCCTTGGGGTGTGGTACTGTTGGATCATGCTTTGAGGGAAATGTAAGGTCTCTTAAACATACGGTCTAGATCATGATTTACATAAAAAGTGTCATAACTTCAGATTTTATTTAACGCCATATGAATGAATTGACTTGCCTTGATTCTAACCGTTGATTTTGCTAACGAAAAATGTCAACTGTCATAAATGTTATCTAGTGTAGTTAACGTTAGCACCGAGGGTTGGTTTGAAACCCTCTCACCGGCTGACTTTAACTTCATTGTTTTGAAAATCCTTACAAATATGTACTTGATACCCACATGACATCATAAGGATTAAAGCTGAAACTAAAGAGGAAGCTAAAGCTACATGGCCCAGGCAAAACGTTAGAACCCTGTTGATGAATAATGTAGACATGGAAAATAATAAAGAAGCACCATTGGTTTTGTGTTGACGTCTAGAGCTAGTTACTCCTACCTATATGACACAAATACTTACTTACATCATTTTGGTTAGCTTCCATACTTGGTTAGGTGAGACAGAGGCTAGATGCATATTTGTTTATTCTTTATACAACAGCATGTACTTATTTTAATGTTATATTTATTAAAAATATATATACCAATGTGTTTTGTGAACATTTTGCTATGATGGTTAATAATTTGGTACCACTTTACAATAAGACTACCCTTATAAAGGGTTTACAAATAGTTTGTAATTAATTTATTAATTAGGTTGTGAGCGCTTTATAAATCATTAATAAGCTTTTATAAGACATGAGATAAACAGGGCAACTTTGACCGTTTGCTTGCCAAATAGTGAGCCCACATTTATCTGTACTGCTAATCCTTATTAGAAATGATAGTAACTCATTAATAAATGGGAATGTGTTTTACACTTTACAATAAGGCTCCCTTTTGGCAACTATAAATGTTAATAACTCATACATAAATGGTCATAAAGAGATGCCTAGAAACATCAAGATGGATGAGGGGAATCAACTCAGTGAACAACATACCAAGGATGTTGGCTGATGAAGAAGACGAAGTAAGCTAGGTAGCCAATATAAAGCTTAGTCATCTTGCCAAATAGTGAGCCTGTGTTGATGTATGAAAACTACGATAGAACTGGTTTATAAATGGTTCTTAATTAATGATTAATAAAGTGTTTACAACCTAATTAATAACATAATTATAAACCCTTTATGAATCCTTTATAAGGGTAGTCTTATTGTAAAGTGGTACCCAGCTGGTAATACTGTAGATGTTGTGTAACAAGACCAATATCATAGGATTACAATACTGAAAAGCCATACTGTATGACAAATTATGTGTTGAATGTGAGCATATATAAAGAAATATGAGTCTAGGAGGATGTCAAGTAGGCTACTTTGCCAAATACTGATCAGGAGTGAGCTTTAACATAAGTTTAAATTCATTGTTAATTGGTAGTTAGGTAAGGCTGCTACAGTAGGAAGTTAGCTAGCAAAACATGCTAACGTTGGAAGCTGATGATGGAGCAGACACACATTTAAGTCATTCTTTACCTTTTTGTCTTCTGTTTTTGGTTTCGGAACAGCCAACAAACAGCTTGACCACACTGAGTATCACTTTTACCACGGCTTCATGCCTGACCTGCGTAGATACAGTTTCTAAACTTTGATTGGACACTCTTCTGTGGCAGGGGTTAAGCTAATACAGTAGTCCTTGTTTGATTTAATTAGTTCATTTTGAGTAAAAGTAATAGGTAGCATACACGCAACACACCACTGAGACTGTTATCCCATTCCCCTTTTGTCCATCTGGAACCTCGGGGTATATTACAATATCCTCAAGGATCTACAGATCGGTAGCTGTTAGACCAAGTGGATATGCTCCACCAATACTTAAGGTCTCCCTTTCTCCCTGGAGGAACTGGTGTTACATTCAAGGTACATTCATATATTGTTTTTCAATCTGCAGTGGAATAGAAGAAATGACTGCAGCTCTGCCTCAGCAAGGGAAAATCCCTGTACGATTTTGAGTCTAGCCTGTGAGATGTGTTGAGCGATGATCACCTCGGGGAAGCTTGAGCCCTGCTCCCTCGTAGCCGAGAGCGAGAGACAGATAATGGGTTATAAGGCTGGCAATAGGTAGATGCGGTTCTTATTTTTCTAGTCTTTTTGGGTCAGCACAGGAGATGGGTCAGCACACCAACAGAGT
Source organism: Pseudochaenichthys georgianus (assembly GCF_902827115.2). Classification (NCBI taxonomy): domain Eukaryota; kingdom Metazoa; phylum Chordata; class Actinopteri; order Perciformes; family Channichthyidae; genus Pseudochaenichthys; species Pseudochaenichthys georgianus. The sequence goes on from NC_047512.1 coordinate 30,876,885, forward strand.
GGCGGAAACAGAGGCAGCATGAATGAACTAGAGATATATCGCATATGTCTGTCCTTGCCACCGGTTGCCCTCAGTCAAATCCTCGCCATTATGCTTTCACGCCTGATTTATGTGCAGTGGCTGATGTAGCAGTATGTTTTCTTACTGCTAGACAAGGCAGGAAACAGAAGGGTTGCAACAACTATAAACTATAAGAAATGTTGGAGCTGTATTTCAACATGCTATCCAAATAGCATCTTATTATCAATCTTCTTGGTTTGGACTTACTGCATTCGTTTTTTTCACTCATAGCCCAGGGCAATGCTTCCTGTGGTGAGATCTTGAGTGGGCCGGGCTTATGCAAGAGCTATAACGCAATTTTAATTGTAACCGTCTTAGCTGAATAGATATCCCTTGATATCTCAGGCAGAGGGAGGTAAAGAATTAGCGAGGGGGGGGGGGGGGGGGGGGGGGGGGGGCCAGTGAGAGGGAATTGTGTGCTACATTAGTAGAATGAATGCAGGATTATATGTAATGGCTGGTAATGTTGGCCACAGGCAAAGAGGGAAGACGAGGAGAGAGAGAGAGAGAGAGAGAGAGAGAGAGAGAGAGAGAGAGAGAGAGAGAGATATCTATAGATGAATGTACTCATGACCGATGTGTGGCCATAAGAGGCAACTCTGTGTGGAAAAGTTTATCACATTAGAAGGTTATGATTGCTTGGATGTAACAGTTTCTAATTGCTGCTGAAATAAACACGCCTGGTTGGTGTTGTTGCAATCATCGCATAATACTTTAATGACATGACATGATGGCTTGGGAGATCAAAACCTCTCCAGCTGAGATTGCTTCTCCCGCTAATTTTACTTCTACAAGCAATGAGTGGCTTTACACTCCAGCGTAGTGTACACTGCAATTTTAGAGCTTATTTTTTTGTTAGCTATTGACAGGGAAGGGCCGGAGCAAGGAGTTATAGTTTATACCTTTAGATTCTAACATCCAGCATCATACGTGCACATAGCTTTTGTTCATTTGTCAAGCCTTCCTTTCTTCTGTCCCTTCATTTCTCAACACCTCCCGGTATCATCAGCCACAGACTCTAACCACCCGCGGTGAATGTGAATTAACAGAGGCATGCTGCTCACAGCACCTTGCTTGCCACAGAAACAGATTCATCACAAAGACCTAGATACCGCCTTCTACCACTAATACACACATACACACTCACAAACTCACATTTTCACCCTAGAATAGCATCTCACATATCATACATCCATGGTGTAACACTCTTCACACTTACACTCTGTACTTTATGATCAGGGGAACAATAACAACGGCTACAGATTTCTCCTCTTGGCTTTCTATAAGATGCTACAGTGCTCTTAAGCCTCACAGGTTTGCGAGTTAGCCGCTATATTTCTCCCCTTTCCTTTTCTTGAAAACCCCTTATCCATATTTAAAAAGCATCCCTGTTCCATCTCCTCAATTGAAATGTTTATATATGAGTGGGAGATGCTAGAAAATCAATGTCCATTAGAAGTTGAAAGGGAGAGTGAGGCAGGTTTGCCCACAGGTCAAAGGTGTATTGTGGGATATTGACTAGTCCCTGGTGCAGCAGTGGTCGCGCTGAGAAAACACATCTGCACAAGTATTATTGACAGAGCGGCACAACCCAGCACCTCAGTAAAGTGGAAAGATACTTTATTATCCTCGTGAAGGAAATTCGTTATTGCAGTCAATACATGAAAACAGCAAACAGCAAAGATTTACAGGAAGCATTCATGTAAATCCAAAACAACCATTTTTACAGGTGAACTGTAATTGGCCCCTGAAGAGCCTTATTCCTTTTCACCTGCCATAGAGATGTTTCTGAATAAAGGTTAAAATGGCATTTTCCACCTAATTAAATCATCCAGCCTGGATTTTGCTCCAACTAACGATTTTTTGCCATTATTGATTTATCTGCCAATCATTTTCACAATTATAGATACATCTTTCAGTCAAGAAGATATCAGAAAAAACGCCTCAAACGCACCTTTGTTCAAAGAAAGAAAGACAGACATACTTTTATTAGAACTGAAAAAATCCAGTTCTTGACTGTTATTTACATTACACACACACACACACACACACACACACACACACACACACACACACACACACACACTGCTACCTTTAAGAGCTCAGATTCCCAAATGTACTACTGCTGACCAGCCACCTTTGTACATGTTATGTATAAACAGATTTTTAATTGCGTCTCCTACAGAAATCAATAGTTACTTGGATAAAGTGCCGCGCTCTATGTGGCGGTACAGAGGGATCATGCAATTTCCCATAACTGCTGCTACAGATTCTGGCTTGGCTGAATACACCATTAAACTACAGTGGACGGTGTGTTGGTGGGAAGCCAGTGTGGGATTGTGGTCTCGTCAGCAACTATTGGATGTTGGGTCACCTGTGTTTTGGTGGTAGGAGTCTGGAAGGGATGCTTTTTGTTCGCTGCCCTTATTAAAAAACAGTACATCAATGAAAAAGTCTACTCCCTCAACACGTCAACAATAGGAGCTGGAATATAGACAAAACAGTATCACACTGTTTTCTCCATTTTGTGACACGTTTTCTGAAAAGTTCATTTCAGTCACTGGGGTACACAATTGTACATTTGAAGGTACAAAAAGGACTTACATGAAATAGTACTGTGGTGTAACTGTATAGGTTAGTGCCCCAGGGAAAAGCGTTTGTGTTCTGATTCTTTTTTATGTGACTGAAGAGAAGTTATGGAAAGATATGAGGGGAAAACTGAGCTGTGGATCAATGTTGGTCAAAGCAGGTCAATCCTTGGATACAACTCATTGTCCATAGCAGAAAATACCTTATAAATAGACTCTTAAAAAGTTTACTTGGGAAATATTAACTAGTATATAAAAGATAAATAGCTTCACTTAAGGTAAGAATACTTTATTCTTGACCGTCTTAATTAAAGTGAAAAAGAGTGAGAAGGGAGCTATATACATAAACTTGCCTTGCCTTGCAGGCGAAAGGAGAACCCGTCACAAAGGGCATTTAAAGTTCAGCCAAATCAAGCATTAACCAAAAGACTCATTCTCTGGATTATTTAAGTCCTAATGGTGCTATAAATCCCAAAAATTAATTGAAGGTCTCTGCAGTTCAACTGTCCAGCCGATGTCTCACTCCGAAGTGTTCACCAATGGAGCATGTCAGGAACATGGTGATACAGCTATAGTTTTCACTGTGGTTTCAATTTGGTTAGGTTGATGTTGCATGAATTAGATAATTTCAGAAATCTGAGAGTTTATACAAAATATAACTGTCTAAAAGATCCTAGTTGTAAGCCCCACACACCAACATATAGGGGATAGGGGATAACGATTCTTATATCATCATATCATTTTAAACTCTCATTAGTAAACAACTCAACAATTCCTGCTATCATTTACAATATTAGATATTAAAAGGGCCCTTTTATGCTAATTTTAAGGTTCATCATTTGATTTTGTCTTTATTTTTTCTCATGCTGCTGCAGCACCTCTTTTCCCCCTCTGTCTGAAACCAGAGCCCAGTCTGCTCTGATTGGTTAGCTGACCAGCTCTGTTGTTATTGGTCAACCTCTTAGAGGTGACCCACCCCTTAGCTTATAACGTACAATGTGTTGAAGCACTAGCCAATAGGAGCGTGAGTGTTACAAAGTAATGTCACGATGTAAACAAAGTAGTCCAATGGAGGTGTTTCAGGCTGAGGGTTCAGTTTGTTTGCATGTTGAACATTTCCAATGCAGACTGCAGTGTAGTTACATTCCTTATGTATGCACACGTTTTATTTTCCTCTTTGTAGAAGTTAAGTATTATGACTGTCAAAGCTGAAACTCAGAATTCAGCCAACCTTTATGACAAAGCATTTCAGGGATCCACGGTGTATGTAAAACGAAATGAAATGACGACAAACACATTAAAGCAACAAGTAATTGCTTTGCAAAGGACACAAAGCATCCGCCAAAGCAAATGCTCCTCCACATGTTCTGGATGTGCGAGGAGGTGGATGGAAAACAGACTGGGGGCGTTAAGGGGTTGTGTGAAATAATATGTATAGCCAAGCTAACATTCTGCTAGCATTCTGCTCCCCCCCTCTGGAAATAGAGACTATTCAGGCTGGTTAGGCTTCTAAGAGCTGCCTGGAAGCCTGTCATTTCACATTAAAGTAGCCTAGCATTGCTGCTTTCATGGATTTAGTCCTCACTGGACAGCGAATTATATATGTATGTATAGATTTGAGATGGAAGGCAGACAGGGCTGTCTACCCATCCTACATTAGCTGTTATGTGTGTGTGGGT
>NC_047512.1:31181711-31278916 GCF_902827115.2 Pseudochaenichthys georgianus
ATGCTGCTGCAGTTGTAATCGGAATACATTGATATTTTTAGGGAATATACTTATTTAAAAATGTAATAACATAATGAAAGATGTCATGAGGTTAACCACAATCTATCAGTGAGCTCATGTGAATGATTGTGTAACACAACGTTTTCTTTATCTTTTTGATTGTGTCTCAGATGAACCTGCGCTCAGTTTTTACGAATGAGCAGCAGAGGATCCTGGAACGTTACTATGATAACGGGATGACCAATCAGAGCAAGTCTTGCTTCCAGCTAATACTGCAGTGTGCTCAGGAGTCCAAACTGGACTTCAGCGTGGTCCGGGTAGGCCAATACAAAATATGCTTAAGTGTTTGTGAATGAGCATAAGGGGAGTAGAACACTTTGCTATCATTTTTAGGGGAAGTAATTGAGACAGCAAGTCTGTTCTCTGTGAGTTCCTCCTCTAATGCAGAGTCATGAATTATTATCATCGCTTTGCTGAATTAGTCCCTGTAGTGTATTGCAGAATGTTTTTTAAAGTGATGTTACTGAGCTGATTGCTCCGTCTTCTCCCCGCAGACATGGGTTGGCAACAAAAGACGTAAGCTGGCCTCCAAGGTGGAACAACATGAAGGCATGTCTCATTCCTTCTCCAGTCACGGACTCACTGGGGGATTACTCTCCAATCACTCATTAGCTGGAGGTTCACTGTCCAATCACGGCCTGGCTGGCGGGGTGCTGCTTCCTGCTGAACTGGCTGCGGCGCGCAACATCCAGAACCGCGTCCACCTTCTGCCTCCATCCTCATCCTTCCCTTCTTTCTCCTCGACATCATCCTCCCCTTCCTCTTCCTCTCCCCACAGCAACGGAAGCAACAACAACAACAACAACAACAATGACGTCATACTGACCGGGATTTACTCTCTAAACTCTGCCCCGCCTCCCAGGCCGAGACCCTCAGCCCCGCTATCTCAGTCAGACTCCGAACTTCCAGCAAACACATCCACCACCTCTCTGATCAGCCGGGCCCTTCAGAGCAGGAACAGCTCCACTTCCTCACCCCACCACTCCAAGCTAGTGTCGCTCACTCAAAACCTCCCCCTCCTCACGTCTGCCTCAGGGCCTTTAGTCTACACTGCAATCAGGAAGGGAGCGGTATCCCTTGTGGAGGCGGGGCTAAGTGCAGGAGCAGGGGTGGTACCTCACAGCTGGACCAGGCAGTACGGTGCAGCGCAAACCCCCCCCTGGTCCTCTTCCTCACAGTCCCAGCCTCAGCACAGACCTCACTCCAACCCCCAACCTCAACTTCAACCACCTGCCCCTCAGAAGACTCAGGTCTCCCCCCCAGTTCAAAACTGCGGCCCCTCCTCCGAACAGTCACCTCGTATCCAGCAGGTCTTCACCCTGTCAGAAATAAGCAAGGGAGACAAGCTCAAGCCGAGTCATGCGTCTGCCCCGAAAAGCCCGGAGAGTCATAGGCCGGCGCCCCACCCTCTGGACGCCAGTCCCAACTTCTCCATCGCCATGGAAACTGGATATGAAGAAGACGAGTGGCAAAGGGAAGAGGAGTTGGCAAACATGGCCGCTCAGACACACATCCACAGGGAGCGGACGCCAACCAGCCCGAGCGTGGCCGAAGTGTCAGTTGGGAGAGGAAGAAACACCCCCCCGATGACAAGCTCCAGACCCTCAGCGCTTCACGGCAGCTACTCCGTCACATCACAGACCTCACCTCCAAGGGAACCCAGCGCACAGGTAGGAGAGGTTCTGGTGAGGTTTCCTTCAAAACGACTTGAGAGGCTTACCCTGACTGTGACTGTCTCTGTGTGCAGACTTCAGTCGGTGTGTCTGCTGCCCCCTGGGTTATCAGCAACTCCAGAAAAAGAACAGTGAGTACTTTAAACAAAACATTTTGAATATGTAACTCAGGAAAAATATTTGAGAGGAATGGTTTTGAGTAGCATTGTAGAAAATATTTATTAGTAAACAGTGTATTACCTACAGTAGAGGGCGCTCTGCACTGCTAGCTTGGAGAAAGGGTTAGCAAATACTATTTCATCCACCCAAGTGTACACTATATTTCACATATTGCCACTGCTTTACTTTGCCGTCAGACAGCCCTATATCAATCTATGCTCCCCCGATAATTAGTTTTTGTGTTATTGTGTCAATATGGTGTTTTAAAAGTTACATTTTGCTAAAGTCACACAAAAATACATACCAGCAAGTCCTATGAGGTAAAAGTATATATTTTGTACACTTTAACTGATTCATAATTTTCACATGTTGGCCAATGTTTAGGTGGCTTAAATATATTTTCCTTCCACCTGCCCTTACAACGCAGTACATTACTGGTGGGACTGTCTATTTCTCCAAATCGCCATCAACTTTGGTTAAGAAACTGACAAGGGATTATACCTCATACAACCTGATTTCAAAACATCCTAACCATCTCTTTAAAGCACCAGGTGTTCTCTATGGTTATAACACACATACATTACTGTCTGTAAAGTGATATGGTAAAGTCTGCTTAACTTTAGTGTGAGTGTTAGTCTGTAGTTAAAGTTGATTTGTGTTTTCAGCTGCAGGATCGGACCCAGTTCAGCGATGGGGATCTCCTCCAACTGAAGCGCTACTGGGACCGAGGCATGACCAGCCTGGGCTCAGTGTGCAGGGAAAAGATCACCGCGGCTGCAAACCAACTCAATGTAGACACTGAAATAGTCAAGGTAAAGCAACTCAACAGGATTGGATTTGTTCTATTACCGGTGTTAAACAAATACAGAAACAATCTTTAAAAAGCGTAAGTTACATATCCTCAGTATCCTTGAAACTAAAGAGATGTCTTGTGGACTTAGCGAGCTGTGAGCCTTATTCACAATGTCTAGCCACTTGTCTATGACATTTAGTGAAAACAAGACCATTTGACTCATCTGAACTTTAGAGAGCTGAAAGAAAGCAGGAAAGAACTTTTGTAGGTCATAGAAGTTTTATGACTTACCTATGTAAAGTTGTATAAAAGTCACACAGGTATATATCAGCGCTACAGTAGGAATGCTGATGGACTAAATATAGCCTCTCAGTCCTGACACACACATGACCCGTGGGCGGCCATCTCACTTACTGGGGATATTATTGTTAGGAAGAAAACACTGACAGATAAACACATTTGCCCCCATCAAATTTATCTTCGTTGCAATCATTTTAACAACTGCAAATTTGGGTTAGGCTAAATGTGACACTATTTATTTTCTGACTTAAAACAAAACTTTATTTTGAAAAATTGTGCGTATTTTTGTTCAACGTCCATCCAACTTACCATGGTGTCTTTTGTGTTTTCCAATCGGCAGACATGGATCAGTAACAGACGGAGGAAGTACCGTCTGATGGGTATAGAGATCCCTCCACCTAAAGGGGGACCTGCTGTATTCTCCACCGGGAACGAGTCTCCCGTGAGCCCCGACGAGGTGGGCCTCAGAACGCCTGAACTCGGAGATGACTTGAACGACGAGGGATCATTCTGCCTGTCTGAAGGTCAGGCTGCTGATGCAATGCACACACACACACACACACACACACACACACACACACACACACACACACACACACACACACACACACACACACACACACACACACACACACACACACACACACACACACACACACACACACACACACACACACACACACACACACACACACACACACACACACACACACACACACACACACACACACACACACACACACACACACACACACACACACACACACACACACACATCCACCTGTGTCTGTAAAAACGGTGTGACTCAGCATTCATGTCATCTCCTGGCTTCTAGATGGAACCATCGACTCTCATCACAGAGAAGGAGATGATGGTATAGATCTGTCTGCTGCTGCTCCACTGGCCAATAATGTGGTAATTATTTTTTATTTGATGTTACAGTATAGCCTAGTTAATAATATACGTTTTTAGTTTAATGCAAGAAAACTACATCAACTTGGCATTACGTCACTTGCTTCATGGTTAGTATGAGCTTTATCTAGAGACAGCACTATTGCAGACTAAACACAGCAGCAATTGCAAACAAGGATACGTTTTGTTTTTTTGTTTTTCTCAAGAGTATGCTTTGTTACTTTGAGAAAACAAATTGTGGCATAATTCAGTTTATTACAGAAAAATACAATATGTCATGATTATTTGATTTAATCTTTGTTGCTTTTTCTAACAGAAGATCGAGGTAATGGAAGAGGATGAACATGACGATGATGATGATGATGGCGGTGATTTAGTGGCTTCAGACCTAGAGCAAATGCAGGGCCTGTTGGAATTCAAGGTGAAGACACACACAAGAATATGACAGATGTAGGGACGTGCACAGACATTTTGGGGGGTGGGAGCTCAAGTGGGAAAAAGGGCACTTCCCATAATTAAATATAGTTGCCATAGGCGGCGCGTGAGGCTCAGGTTTGGGAATGCTAAATCACTTTTTTTACCTGACGCTGCCCGCCTCCGGCGTCTATAGAAAAGAGATCAACTCAGTGAAAGCACCGCCTGCTGACCAATCAGAGCTCAGTGTGCGGAGTTTAAATCTATCAAGTCCTATTACAGGATAAAGGAAATACAGTTTAAACCGCTGTATGCAGAGAAGACGCCGACGTGTCGCACTTATCATTCATATCACATTCAATCAGATCATCGATCATATAATATCACAGCCTATATTATCTCCTTATCTGAGTCAGCTGAGCCGTATCTGGCCGTGCAACACTCACAGTGTCACATACTGTCTGCAGAAGTATTATTTTAAGCAACACATTAGGTTGACGAAACACTCAACTCGAATGTAATTAAAGTCAGATCCACTCGTGTCTTAGACGGGGCAGTGATATCATAAAACTGTTACGCTTTCAAACACTCTGTAGTTTATTTATGTTTTAACCAGTTGTTCTGTATTCACCTTGCAGGTGGCTTGTATCCTGGATTATTATGTTTAAGTCATGGATGACTAATATTAGACAAATATGAACTTTAAAGTTCATATTTGTCTAATATTAGTTTACTTTTCATTAATGAAGTATGACGCTGCGCTGTCAGTACACTTGTCCCTGTTTGTGATTGGTCAAATGTTGGTAACCCCACCCCTTTCACGTGAACGCGCTCTCGGCTGGTGAGAGAAGCCCTGGCTTGATTTACCGACTTGATATTAACCAGCGTCGAGATCTCGTTTGTTAGGGTTAGTTTAGATAACTCAAACATATCCAGGGTTTGAACTGGCTTCGTAGTACAGGGCACAGGTGGCTGCATAGCAGTGCTAATGTCAAAGACACAAACATTATACATTATATTTTTATTTTACCAGGATGCAGTGACACAAATATGTGGGAAGGCTTAGCCTTCCCTAGCCTACAGCACCCGCCGCCCCTGATAGTTGCACATCTCTGACTTACTGACCAATTATTTGAATACCCTCACACTCACGCAATTGTTTAATACTCAACAGAATTCTACAAAATAATCAGCTGACACAGAGACAATGGTCTTCTTTAGTATTCACAATGCACAAGAGCAGACAACAAACTAGTAAAATTAATAGTTATTAAATGAGCAGCCAACAATCAAAATTATGAAGTTACTGTTTAAGGACATTTCAGGCAAAAAGATCGTTTTTTCATGTATTTGTACATTTAGTTATTTTGGTCTATTTTGCTTCCATGTTTTCTTTCACTCTAATGGAAAGAAAAGTTCCAAAAAACACAAATAAATGGTGTTTGCTTTACTACCATGTCTGAATTCATCTATAGATTTAAAGCTAATCTGCATATTTAAACATAACATTTCAGGGGAAATAACTATCTGGGGAAGTTGTGAGGTGATATGTTTTTTGTTTTATACTTTTCTCCTGCAATGGTAACTGCATGCAAATTAGCGCATTTTAATTAAGATAAGAGATAAGATGGTTGACTACTTTATTACTAGTGTACTAGTTAATGCCTAATTTGTATATCAATGTGGCGATTGTGATGATGTTATTAGATACACATTTTACTGTATTCACCTGTAGTGTCTCCCCTTAAGTACAGTAGGCTAGATTAGCCTGAATGCCATGATAAATTGCCTTAGGTAAACCTTGAGCTAACTTATCCATTAGCTAGTAGCCTACCTTAGTTAACTATATTTGTTTTTGTCTTTTGGCTAATTAGTTGTAAACTCGAGGCACTGGCAGTTTAGTTATTTGTTCATCACCACCACTCACCTTCAGACAAGCCAAGAAAACATAACATGGGACTGTAAGGTGGGAGGTGCTGCTACCTATCTGTCTGAAGTGACTACCGAGACGTGGAGGGAGGGGAGAGAGAGCATCGGAACTTCACAGTCTAATCTCCTGTCCTGATATTTTTATTTTGTATTCAATCAATATATTTTTGGAAAGGGAAACAGCAGAAGGCTAGATATATATTCATTTATTGGAGAGAAAAAAAAGCACCCCATAAAAAGGGCACTTTCTCTGGAGGAAGAAAAAGGGCAGGGGCTCAAGCCCACTTTGATGTCTATGTGTGCACGTGCCTGGACAGATGAACCAAATAGGGCTGCACGATATTGGAAAAAACTGACATTGCGATATTTTCTTCCCCTGCGATATGAAAAAATACAGGAATTGAAGAAAAGACAGTTTTTTTTGTCCGCAAACCATCCTTTCTTGAACTTTAATGCTATACAATTGGTATTTTTTTAACAATATATAAGCGGATGAAGGATTTTAGTCACGGACTTCTGGATCTTAAGTTATCAGAGCAACAAGCTGAGCTAGCTCGGTTATCCTGCTGTGATCTGATCAAGAATGGTTGTGATTGTAACATGACGTTTGAGTTCATTTGCCTATTTAAAGGTGGGGTATGTCATTTATTTCAGAAACACTTTTTGTTATATTCCATGGAATCCGATAGCAATGAATACATGAAATGCTTTGACAATAAATACATAACAAAATGTCATCTGTGGAAGCCGTAGTACTGTAAAAAGCACGACCAATTATCTGAGCCGGCCCGGCTAAAATAACTGGATGGCCTACCTGCCTGTCAGCCTTCCATCTCGTGCACAAACTTATCTCGTGCCCTCATTGGTCATGTGTGCGTTCGTGTGTGTTGGAGGAGGGGCTCTGTAAGGAAGTCTGAAAGAAGGGGCAGATTTTTTTCCGGTTGTGTACTTTCAAATTCTAGCGCACTCGAGCTGGTTTCTCCAAAATTACATACCCCACCTTTAATATCGCACGTCCTAAAAAAGAAAAAATAATTGTATTTATTTTTTTAATTAAAAAAATTCAAATAATAATAATCGCACGTCCTGCGATGTCAATATCGCACATGCGCATAACGCGATTATCGTCACTACACGATATATCGTGCAGCGCTAGAACCAAACATAAACCAGTGGCTGCAAACCTTTCTTACACAGCATATTTCATTTGGATATTCAGCATTTTTGATTAAGTCATGTGTGATCATTTTTGGGTTTAAGAAGTAATATTTTGGCATGTATACAGTCCATTCAGAATGTTTCCAAAAACAGCGAGCTCTTTGCATTTTACCCCAACCAACTAACCAGTTTTGCAGGTGTTGGGTAGAGATGCATGCCAAAGAGAAAAGGCCACATCTGTTTGGAAGAGCAGCTCATTTTGAACACTAACAAAGATTTGGATAACTACAAAACAACTATGTCATGATGGCGTTTTTAACTTGAATCAGTGTTGGCACAGCCACAATAAATAAGGAATGTTAGTCTGATATTCATTTTTATGTGACAAGTAGAAATATTGTCATGTCTCAGATTAAGGGCAAACAACTGAATGATTACTTCTTGCCTTTGCTTTGCCTCCCCTGTTTCAGCATGAGGAAGTGCAGTTCTTAGAGATTGAGCTAGAGAACCAAAAACAAAGATACGACGATCTTGCAAGCTTCACTAAGAGCCTACTCAGCGCTGTGAGGAACAATGACCTGGAGAGACAGCAGGTACGTCCACACTCATGTTTACACACGGACATTATTCATTTAAACTTGAAGTAAATCCCACCGTTTTTATACATGATTAATCTAAAGTCTGCTCTGGTTTGTGTGTTTAGGAACTCATGGCCAGTCTACCTCAGCCTTCAGAACAGGACTGGGCCATGATGGTTGATCGAGGAGCGCAGCCTGCTGCTGAGTCAGCGGACGCATCCTCGAACCACAACGGCTCCCCGATGACCGGCGCGGGCAGAGTGGAGCCTCCACCCGAGATAGCGAAAGAAGAAGTCCCATCTTTCACCATAAAAAAAGACTATACAACGACTAAAGTTACTGAGCCCTCTGCATCAGAGGAGCGACTGCCGGAGGCGGTCACAGAACAAAAGTGACTATGTCATGTACATCAGCTCACATAGACTCATTCAGATGTTTCCACACTCCATGTAGAAGCTGGTTTCAGACTTTATGGCCCACACGGTCTCACATCTACAAAAACACGTGAATCCATGCTCCGCGCACAGTGCCTGTGGATCGACGCTTCACTACGACTGTTGGGCTAACAAATGCCTTTTTTAACGCATATCATTCGCCTTGCCCTGGGTCAGTCCAGGGAGAACAATAAAAAACCTCTAACTTATATGTGTGTCTACGTGTTTCAGTGAGAGAAGTGTCACTTTACTTATGTTATGATGTAGAAAACACAAGAATAACTTTCGCAAACATTAGAGGCTGAATTATTTTGTTGATAAATGTTGTGGGAGGGAATTTTAAGTTAACTAAATATATAGATAGAATTAACTGTTCAAACAACAGAAATGCTCTCAAATTTTTCTGGATCCCAATCATAAAATTCAAACATGATTAAACTTCAGTTTAATTATATGATTATGTCTTTGATTAACTGTCTATGCTATTTTAAAGGTCACCTATTATGCTAAATCAAATTGTTCCTGTCTTTTATACATAAACATGTGTAAAGATATTATGAACGTTTCAGGAAAAAAGATTCGATCACTTTTTCTCCTGATCCATTTATTTAAAAACCTGTCTGAAAATGAGCTGATCAGATTTCGGCCACTTTATGATGTCATAACGATTTTTTGGCTTGTGTAACCATTAGCCAATAACCAACCAAGGCAACAGCTTTGTGCCTGTGAGTGGGAGAGAGAAAGAAGGGAAAGTGGATGAGCTCTAAGCCTCTTATTTCCACTTGGACTAGGGATGGACAGGCTTATGAAACAGTGGCTTTAAAACATTCAATTTACAACCTTTAAGATCAGAGGCTTTCAGATGTATGTCTCTCCACAGGGTTTCTGTTTTGCTCCCTAATTTTATCCTGCGTCAACCCATAAATTAAACTCCATACAATAGCAGAGACCCTTCAACCGGATGCATAGTGTCACAGTCAGCATGTCATGCAGCATCAAGTCGCCCCCCCATCACCACGTCCTCTCTTCCTCCTGTCTATGTCCAGATCCGCTGCTTTGGTTTGGACGGGGGGAAATCCTTAACTGAATTGCGTCATAAATACGTCAATAAACTCTCATTCACTGACGACCAGGTACCACGATAGCCGCCATATTCACATCCATGGCAGGGTAGCGGTGCTGTCGGCGAGCGTATGGTCCAGTCATCAGCATCAACTATTCCCCACACAGACCCCCCGATCCCATCCCGATCGTGGTCTGCAGACACACAGCTTTGGATCTGATCATCAAAGCAGAACAACCGGACATCCACAGAGGGGAAGACATGCAACGTGGAGCGGGGGTCTAGGTAGACTACGATGCCTTAGACTTAGAGAGGGATCCTGGCACAAGATGGACGAAAACAGCGTTTGTAATGAGGTGAGTTGCAAACAGATTGCTTTGCATACTGATTTGCCTAACATTGTTTTTGGTTTGTTCTGTCCGGTTATGTTAGCTTTTTGGGTAGAGCTTACATTCGCGTCACGACCTGCAGCGCACCGTGATGCATGCTAACAAGCTAGCGCATGCTAACAGCTGGTTAGGTGTTTATCTTTGTTGTACTGTACCGGGTTTATTTTTTTGAAAGCCACTCGTCCGGGCTTTCGTAACCGCTAATTATCAGCACAAAGGACGGGATCTTAATCCAACAACAAACAACCTCCTCGCTTTTGTTGTTATTTACACTTCTCAAGGAGTTTGCCTCATAGCTAGCTTAGCCTAGCATTAGCTAGCTTGCTAGCTGACAGCTTGCAGGCGTGAAACTTGGGGACAAGTTTTAATTCAACCCCAAACATATTGTAAATAAAGAGCCGAGAAAAAGTGTCTTTGTATGTGCAGTTACGCTGTGGAATGTGTCAGCAACGTTAAATAAATATGAAGTTTAACACTAAGGTTAGCTGGGTAACATTTGGTCAGACGCCTTCACAAGTGAGGGCTGGCTTGTCGGCAGCACGAGTGAAATAGTGCTGCTGTTATTAGTTTAAACTATATTTTTGTTAGTTACGTTATAACTCATAGTTTGATAAATGTATAATCTACACATACGGAAGTGTTTTAGCTGCATTGTGTAAGTGAAGTCGTGATAAACATTAACAGACTCAATAACTACAAAAAAATCGTAATAAAATATCAACCCTTGTAGTTATAATGAGCTATTGTTTCACTTCCATACATTTTAGTGAAACCATTAATAACCTTTTATATATGAATCTTATTTCTGTATAACTGTGGAAAGTCTCAGTTTGCTTTCGCCTGGGCCCCACTATCATGTGTGTTTTTAATGTGCAGCTAAACCAACCTGACATCCTAAACCTCTCCATCTCTGGGATTATATGCAGTCTTTAACACCTACAGTCTGAATGACTGCTATGACTATCTTAAAAAAAAAGCCAAAATAAATGTATTTTGCAAAATACACTTCTGACCTAGTCTATTTTTCTTTTGCTTCTTTAGTGATAGTTGAAAGACTTAGGACACCGCATTTTTGATAATCTTTTGAATGAGATTAGTTTATGTAGCTGGCATGTCACCACTAACTAATTCTTCAACTGGTGTGCCTCAAATATTCCTAATGTTTTCGTCGCTCCCTACAAATAAGCAACCACTCTAATCTACTTTCCTTAGAACCACATAAGTAAACATTAGCCACTCAAACTTGGCTTGTGGTTGTGCGGGTTGTTTAATGAATTTTGTGTGCTTTTATACTGTGAAGTATTGCATGCCGTGTCAGTGACTGTTGGATTAAATTGTATATGACTGTCACACATCTTTTCAAATGGCTGAAAAAGACTCGCCTGGTTGTACTGCAAGTGTAGGCTGCACTCTGTTTCAAGCCAGTGATGAGCCACGGCAAAGGTGGGAGTGAAAATGTATGTGTGAATTATGACACGGTCCTGACTGTGGCTGGATGTTACACTTCATAAGATGCACTGAGGCTTATATTTTGACACATTTTCTTTTTTATGTTTTATGTCTTACTTAAGTTTAAAGTGGAAATTGCGAACGATTCGGTTGTTTATGATGATGTCATCCTGTAGTACTAAGATATTGCAAAGTGTTTTGTTGGCCTTGGTTCTGTGGATGTACATGAGTCGGTGGCTCCACCCACTGAGTGGGCTTGCGTAGCTGCTATGACTCATCCCCCCTCTTCAGAGGCTTGATGGAATTCAACACACAAACACACTGAACTGAATACATCATCGCAGGCTGAGCTTCAGCACAGAATTGAAATACGCAGACCTGGTTAATGTCACGGCGTTCAGTTTATTGTCTGATTTATGTGAGGATGCTGAAATATCTCACATTCCTTTGCTGACAATATCACAGTGAGTGGCTTTTTAACCAAACAAAAGAGGGGCATAAAACTGGCTCCTTAAATGTAACTCTCAGTTGAACAAAGCAAGTCTATCTGTCTTTAAATAAAGAAATGAAAAGCTTTGTGGCCACATCCATGAAAGAGCTAGACCCTAGTTTGTCCTGAAGAGGTTGAATTCTGACTGCAGCCTTAACAAAACATCAGACTGAGCGAGTCAGACATGTTGTTTTTACCCTGGCTGGGGATTAAGCTAGAATGCTAATAATGAGAGGCTTTAAAGGGGACAGGATGAGAGCTGGACAGCTGGACAGGCTTAAAGTATGGACTCCATGCTGTTTGACAACAAATAGAAAAGTGAAAGCACACTGTTATTGTATCTGACTCATCGATTTCATCTGTTGCATCTTCCGTCATACATGGGGGCGTGCAGCAGCTGCACTCCCGCTCAGCTGAAAAACAAGGATGAACACGCTTTGTGAAAGTGTCTTCTGTTGCCGACGCTCATGAAATCTTTTTCGCCTTTTCCGCAGGTCAATGGACATGAGATCATGGACGAGCCCATGGAGGAGGGAGACTCTTTCTCACACTGTGTAAGTAGTGATGGGATTAAACGTATGTGCGTGTGATATACGATGTTGAGTCTCATGCTGATGCTGTTTGTGTAGGATGAAGGGACGTATGAGGAGATTCCCATCACTCATCATGTGAAAGAGGGCTGTGAGAAAGCTGATCCGTGTCAGTTTGAGCTGCTCAAAGTCCTCGGCCAGGGCTCTTTCGGCAAGGTGAGGAACAAGCAGACACATCTTTCCACGGTGCAAGCGTAGGTGTTCAATCCATCTAAAATGTCTCCTGTTCTCTCAGGTTTTTCTTGTCAGGAAGATCATTGGTCCGGATGCGGGTCAGTTATATGCAATGAAAGTTCTAAAAAAGGCATCTTTGAAAGGTAATGCAACTTTGTTTTAATTGATGTCCTCACAAAACACCACAGTGCAATATAACGTCCCGTCATGTTCCGTCCTCGGTGTTGAATTTCTCTCTCTCTCTTTCTCGCTGTCCCCTTCTCGTTATGTCTCTCTCCAGTCAGGGACAGAGTTCGCACTAAGATGGAAAGAGACATTTTAGTGGAAGTCAACCATCCCTTCATAGTGAAATTGCACTACGGTAAGAGAAGCTGTTAGTGTTCAGGTGATTATGGGTAATCATACAGATTGCATCCATGTTCAGGTGGGGCTAAGCTGTGTGTGTGTCATAATGTTCAAATCACAAACGCTTGCATAATTTATAGGAATATTTTGGGTTTTATTACATAATTGTCTAACAGGAAGTGCTCCGAATTGATCAAGTTAAACAAATGTATATTTAATATTATAATTTTTGTTCTATATTATCAGTTTTTTATTGACAAGATTGCCACAATACACATACAAACATTAACTACAAAGGTCAGCACAGGCCTGTTTCCATTAGTGTAAAGTATTGGCCCATGATTAACATTTTAAATGGGTTCTTCTTAGGTTGGGTTTAGTAGTTTTACCCGAATCCTGCAACAAAAGAACAACAACAAAAAAACCTTCCTCATCATTGTTTATGTGGGCAATCTGTTGCCATTCCAAGTTAATTTGTTTACTTGCGTCACCCCGAGTGTTTCTGTTGAAAAACTCCTGAATTAGCTTGCAGGTAATTGACTTGTTGTCCTTGTCTCGCAGCCTTTCAGACGGAAGGGAAACTGTATTTAATACTGGACTTTCTCAGGGGAGGGGATGTATTCACTCGCTTATCCAAAGAGGTAAGCTGACGTCTTGTTGCCTTATCATTACACTTTAACTGTAACTGCCACTTTAACTGTTGTTTTTAACTGTGTGAAAAGAACAGCATGTCCTTAATAGCGTTTTTTTTAAACGCCCAATGCTTGTGAAAAATCTGAAATACATATAAAGCCCTAAGGGATCGTTAGTCTGACGGCTACAAATGGAACAGGTGCAGATTTAGTATGCAGACATTTTTAATATATTTTGTAAGAGCTAAGGCACTGCCAAGTCATTTGTCTCCTGTTTTTCTTTTTAGCTTTTTACTCTAATTCAGACTCTAATTCCTCATGGAAACACGTTTTTCTTGGAATCTCTATCCCTTTGTAGATCATCCGTGCCTTGTCAGTTAGAGGCACGGCTCTTTTTCAAATTCTTTCAGGACGCTCAGACAATGTGTGATTGTTCTCCAGATAGACCTTGTGTTGAAAACATGTCTCAGCACCAAAGCGATAGCTGCTGGCAGTGTCAGATCAACAGCTTGCTGAGTTGTGTAACCTTTTTTGAAATGTTCATATTGCGACAATAATAATACTGTTGCATTCTCTTTGCGGTTACTGAAGCTTAATGTTGAAGTTGTGTCTTTTTTTTTCTTCTTTTGCTGCTGAATTTCTTCCCATCTTCTTAGTTCAGAGAGTAAATTTGTCCAGTTCTTATCAGGTTATGTTTACAGAGGAAGATGTGAAATTCTACCTTGCAGAGCTGGCCCTGGCCCTCGACCACCTGCACAGCTTGGGCATAGTTTACAGAGATCTCAAGCCAGAGAAGTAAGAATCCTAGACTTCTCCTTAACCTTTGACCCCACACACAAACCCCTGTCATCTTTCAATTTATAGAAAAACTGTACGGCTCTGGCTGTCATCAAATGTCATTAGCATTACTCATTATTTCAAGAATGGCCAGACATTACTGCGACTATCCTTCAAAAATCTGAATCAGAAATACTTTAATTATCCCGCAACGGGGACATTTACGGCATTAAAACAGCAAAAGCACATTGAAGAGTAGACTTACATTTCATTGAAAAAGTAGGCAAATGTTGGTAAAAATTAAAACATCAAAGTGTTTATATTATTGCTTTTTTGTTTCATAAGATATCTAATCCTTGACTTTCTCCATATTTACTTTTTGCCAAAATGGTGAATGAGTGAAATTAATCTTTTGTACTGTGCAGTTTCAAAGAACTTAAAGCAAAAAAGATTGTTCTGTCATAGAGAGATAATTATGTTACAAGACAAAGCTACATATTTCCCTTTCGCTGCATGATTGCATAAAACATAGACAAAGCCTAAAACATTGAAAATATTTCATATCAAATGTTGTGAAGAGGCCTTCAGTCAGCAGAATACATCTCTAGGTGTGTACAACATGGCAAGATTTAAAGGGACAGTTCACCCTAAAGTCAAAGAAATGCATCTCCAATATATTGAAATTATATATTTAATAGTTTTTCAAATGATTTGTTAGTGGTTTAAACAACGCAAGCCAAGTGCCATTTGGTCTCATCTCCAAAATGTGACAACCCACACCAAAACAAATCTAAATAAATACATCGGACTAAAGGCACTTTAAAAATATTTTTAATTTTGGGGTGAACCTTCCCTTCAACTCAATAAGTAGGGTATCATGTCATTCTCTTTAGGATGAATGGGCTTTAGTGTTTTTCTGTAGTTTGACTTGAGTCCAGACTTCTCCTCGGCCTGAATATTTACATATAGGACATTACATTGAGTACTTACACAGATTTAAAACCACATCAAGGAGATTTGAAAGGCATTAGTATGACTTAAATGCTGTTGTTTTGTTGTTTGAAGCTCACCTCCATGGAACCCTGTTCTTGTCTTTCAGCATCTTACTTGATGAAGCTGGACACATAAAGTTAACAGGTAGGTTTTGTATTTAATACACACATATATTTGACTTAATCCAAAAGAGAAATGAAACTGTCTTGACCTATGCCTGTAATTAAAATGTTTAATATTAAATGTGGCAGCATGAAAATGGATCCATGACCCAATTGTTGTCCTTAGGCTGACTTTCATCAGTGGTTACTTTGTGCCAACACCTTTAGAGGATAAGAGTTGTGTCAGCTGTGTATTTAACCTCTTTTGCTTTGCATTGCTCTCGTGCAGACTTTGGCTTGAGTAAAGAGTCAGTAGATGTTGATAAGAAGGCTTATTCCTTCTGTGGTACGGTGGAGTATATGGCCCCTGAGGTGGTCAACAGGAGAGGACACACACAAAGTGCGGACTGGTGGTCTCTCGGAGTACTCATGGTACAGAACATGCCTCTTTTTATTGCTTAGACATTTATATGAACTGCTTTAGTTCATGTTCATGATTTTTTCTTTTCTATCATTGTGTTGTTTGTAGTTTGAGATGCTAACGGGGACATTACCGTTCCAAGGGAAAGACCGCAACGAGACCATGAACATGATTCTCAAGTGAGTCATTACACACTGCATGATTAAGACACTCGGAGCGTGACGGAAGTGAGACACGTTTTGTAATTACTAATCGACTGTAGCGCCATACCAACATGTCCTTCTGCTCTTTCCCCCCCTCCAGAGCTAAGTTGGGAATGCCCCAGTTCCTAAGTCTGGAAGCCCAAAGTTTGCTGAGAATGCTGTTTAAACGTAACCCCGCTAACAGACTGGGTAAGGTGCATTTCAAAGAAACACCTGATGGTGTGTTCGGATGCTTAGTCAAAATATCACACTGTGACAATCACTACAAGTTAAAGACCTCGTTTAAAACCTTACTGATGTATAAACGGCAAAATCTAAGTATCAAAAGTAGTCATTGCGCAGTAAAATGTCACCTTTACTAAAATACGTGATGCATTTCACTGCTGTATTGTTGTTTTCCTGTAGTGTTTTCTATATGTTTTACTGCATGTAAATGGTCTGCAAAGGCTACAATCCCAGAGTTCCCTCCAGAGGGAGTTTCTCTCACACTGCCTGAAACGCCTCCATTGGACCCCTTTTTTTAACTTAACACTCGCGCTTCTATTGGCTAGCGCTCCAAAACATTGTGATGGGCTACGTGGCGGGACATCTCTAAAGGGTTGACCGATCAGAGCAGACTGGGCTCTGGTTTCAGACAGAGGGTGAAAGAGGTGCTGCAGCACAGGCAGTATGAGAGAAAGAAAGAGCTTTGTGAACATTAAAGCATGGAAACATGTCCCAGCAGAGGCGCACAATGCCATTATCAACTTGAACCTTTGTTTATTAGGGCCCCTTTAAAGTATTTCACTTGAGTAACTTGTTACATTAGTCAGATAACCCTGCCTGTAAAATGGAATGTGATGTGTTGATTCTCACATAGCACTCCTCGCATCATTTGAGCCTGTTAACATTTTGGCATCCACTTAAATCACACCGCGAAAACCCGCTGAGGGAAAAAACGTGTGAATGTGTTGATCCTGTGAAAACAATAGAAAACGAACCTGCCAGGTTAAATGAATCGGACTGATCTGTGTCTTCAGGGGCCGGGCCCGACGGAGTGGAGGAGATCAAACGCCACGCTTTCTTTTCCACCATCGACTGGAATGTGAGTACACACACACACACACAGATTTACACACACGCATGTAAAGTCTCCAACTTCTGTCGAATATTCACACCTAACAAACGGTTGGCGTGGTGAGTTCTGGCCATCAGTCTTGGCTGTGCCGACTGTGTGTGTGTGTGTGTCTGGGCAGAGGTCCAGTTCTCGCTGTGTGTGCACTAATAGCCCTGCGTGAGCGTTTAAGAGCCTGCAGGATGCTGTTGGCTGCACCAGGCTGTACAGCGGGTTCATTTGGGAGGGGTCTTGGCTTTTCTCTCTCGCATATGTTCACACACATTGCTGTGGTGGGGTTTAATGTGTGTGTGTGTGTGTGTGTGCGTGTGTCCGTATCTTCTGCAGAAACTGTACAGGAGAGAGCTCCAGCCCCCATTCAAGCCTGCGGCAGGTAAACCAGATGACACGTTCTGCTTCGACCCCGAGTTCACTGCTAAAACGCCTAAAGGTAAAAAGCCACACATGCACACCGTTCTGTTCCAATACTTAAAAACGACTCCTGCAGCCATGGAAACTGCATCCGAGCACTGACAACATGTAGTGGGTGTGTGTGTGTGTGTTCACATGACGATAATATGAATGATCTTTTGTATGTGCAGACTCCCCAGGTATCCCGCCCAGTGCTAATGCCCACCAGCTCTTCAAAGGCTTCAGTTTCGTTGCTCCAGCCCCTATGGATGAGAACAAGAGCTCCCCCATGCTCAGCATACTCCCCATCGTTCAGGTGAACACACATCATCTTGCAAATGTCCTCTATCATAAGTTACACATGTACATTTTCAGCTTGAATACAATAATATGTGCACAAATGTTAAAGAATGAATCCGTTTATCTCTTAAAAAGTGGTGCAGTGATGACGTATTAACCTGGGAGGTAGCATCGCAAGAGCTCCCTCGACTAAAATCCAATAGGATCTTTATACGATTTTGGAAACAAACTTTTATGAAGCTTACACTAATAGTTGTAGTGGAAATGCTATTCATAACTACGTAACGGTCGCATGACACAAGTGTTGTGTCATGTAGAAGTCTCATTTAGCTGCTTGTTAGCAACCACTGTTTTCTAAGGCATGTAAAAGCTTCAGACATTCTTTAACATATTTTATGTCATAGAAGAAAACATGAACATTTCGTTAGCTTGTCTTTACTAACCGGAAGTGCTGAAATGCTAACTCATATCCGCGATTAGATGATAGATAGATGGGTACTTTATTGTTCCCAATTTGGGACATTTTTGTTTTGCATTAGGACTCATTCCAGCACCACTCGATAGCGGGTTTGCCACATGATGGCGACTAGAAGTGTGTACTAATGTGGAGCTTTGCACAGACTTCTTCCTGCAGGCAGCGCCCTTGCAAAAGCTGGTCAAAACACTGTTAGTTCACACACATGGAACTGTTGCTGAACACATTTTCGCCACATTTTAGTTGACAAAACTCACACTTCTTATTTGTCACTGACTGCCTTCTTTATTTTTTCTTAGCAAAGTTAAAAGTAGTTTTCTTTACAATCAAGGGAAATGAGGATCTTAAATAATTGACATGATGGTAGAAATAGCAAGAATGGCTCACTTAACGGTATTAGCTAACATGTTAATAGCGACCTAATTCTACAATACAGGGTTCATACACTTTTTCACCAATGATTTTCAATGACTTTTCCATGACTTCTCAATGACCTTTACCTCATTTTCCATGACCAAAAGAAAATTACGACTGAAAATGGTTTATTTTAACATGGAACAGGAAAATAAGGTTTGCATATGAAACATGTTGTGCCTATCTAAAACAAGTCAAATAGTAGGCTTACTAGCTTCTACACGCTAAAGCAACTGTAGTCAGGGATGCAAACTTATCAGGTATGAAAAAGGTGACAAGGACCCGAGCCCCCCGACCCCACGGAATATCGGCTTTAAAATTAGGAATAACAGGATTTTAGCAGTCGGAACAACTAAAGCAGCAGCGTTAATAATAACAGAAATGCCAAAGAGTCACATCTAATAGACATATATAAAAGCATTTATTTTAATTGTGTAGCAGTCAGTTTATCATTTTGGCAGCACTGTTGAGCATTTTGAAAATGTATTTTCATGCCTCTGTGCAAGGCTTAGTCTTTCTATCTTTATAGCCACTGGTGTAAAGTAACTAAGTTCATAAACTCAACAAGTACTATACGTGGGTACAATTTTGAGATACATATTTCAATGTTTTGCTACTGTGTACTTCTACTCCTCTACAGTTCAGAGGTACATGGTGTACTTCTCCTCCACTGCATGTATTTAATAGCTTCAGTTACTTCACAGATGTGGATGAATGATGTGAAATATAATCAAGTGTTGAATCAGACTTTAGTTCCACCTGGAGTAAATCCACCAGCTACCCTGCAGTCTACAAAGTACTTCAGACTAGCTGCACCTTCACCAGCTTTGAGAACACTTTCATGATCAATCATTATAAAACATATCATATATATTATTCTGAAATGGACCAATCTGCACAACGACTACTTTTACTGTCGCTACTTTCACTATATTTTGATGAGAATACTTTTCTACTTTCACTTGAGGAACATTTTGAATGCAGGACCTTTACTGTAACAGAGTATTCCTACACTCTGGTACTTCTACTTTTACTCAAGTACAAGACCTGAGTACTTCTACTTTTACTCAAGTACAAGATCTGAGTACTTCTACTTTTACTCAAGTACAAGATCTGAGTACTTCTACTTTGACTACAATATCTGAGTACTTCTACTTTTAATTAAGTACAAGATCTGAGTACTTCTACTTTTACTCAAGTACAAGACCCGAGTAATTCTACTTTTACTCAAGTACAAGATCTGAGTACTTCTACTTTGACTACAAGATCTGAGTACTTCTACTTTTACTCAAGTACAAGATCTGAGTACTTCTACTTTTACTCAAGAACAAGACCTGAGTACTTCTACTTTTATTCTAGTACAATATCTATCCTTATACCACCTCTGTTTATAGCCTATGAAAAAAACGATTAGAAAACGAAGGCTAAAGCTAACGTTAGCAGATAGTGACAATGTATGCTAGCTAGCTCAACGATTCCTTAAATAATATTGCGACAGAAAAACGTTTCAGTTCACATCACGCTCTGCCGCTCTGCTCTGAACACCTGAACGGCCCGTTCTAACAGCTGTTCACCAGCGGAGGAGTCTGTGCCACAGTGACTCCGCACAGTTAACGAACGTACCGTAGATAATGTAGCTGACCTTCATCCCGGAGCAGCAGAGTGCAGCCGACAGGCAAGAAGACTCGAGCACACAGCTCGCACTTCATATATTAAAAAATAACACCATGCGCGTCATGATGGCACATAACAGCTGGCGACCGCAGATTATTTCGGCGATTAGATAAAATGTAAACTAAATTTGACGCAACTTTAGTTACATTTCCATGACTTTTCCAAAACTTTGGGAAAAATATTGTTTTCCATAACTTTTCCAGAGCCTGGAATTTGCATTTTGAAATTCCATGACTTTTCCAGGTTTTCAATGACCGTACGAACCCTGACAATAGTGGTAAATAACGATTTAAATTCAGCTCGGTTTCTAATATCATTACTACTACAAGTCGCACTCTGGCGTATTTGTGAAGTTAAAATGCTGTGGGTGTTCCAGCTTTGCGATTACTCATCAAATGTGTAGGCATGGCTTGTGAAGGACAGAAGCTGCTGATTTTAGAGGAATGCTTTTTATATATTTTTTGTTTTTCGGTGTGGGTTAAAGATAGTGTAACAACTCAAATGTGTTTCTCTCCAGATGCACGGGGGTTCCACAAAGTTCTCCGATCTTTACGAGCTGCAGGAGGACATAGGGGTCGGCTCCTACTCCATTTGTAAACGATGTGTACACCGAGTCTCTGCCATGCACTATGCTGTGAAGGTAGTACATTTTTCTTCCTTTGTTTTAATCCACGTATCATCAGGGCTCATTTGTGATGGTTCCATGCTTTACGCTAACACAGGCTCGCACAGTTATTAGTGAGAGTTAGCCGGTTAGATGACATTCAGAAGTGGCTCATGAAGGATGGGGATCCACCTTTTTCTTTGACGTCAATGAGCACTGCTGGAGCTCTTTCTGTTCTTTTAAACTGGTGACACAATGTAATGGGATTACAATGTAATATGATAATGGCTAATGGTCAACATCAATAATTGGACACAAGGCTGTGCATTCTTATAAATGTTTTAAGTAGCCCTACTATGCTTTTTGGAGTTATCCCTTTCCTGTAGTGTGTTCTATAGCTTTTTGTGCATGTAAATGGTCTGCAAAGGCTAACATCCTTCATGCTCCCACACACTCTCCCCCTGCCTCCATTGGACCCCTTTGTAACATAGTGACGCGACGTAACACTAGCGCTTCAATTGGCTAAGGGGGGGGGGGGGGGCATTTCCGACCCATCTCTAAGCGTGTCTCTGTAAATAAAGATAATTTAGATTCTAATAAAAACGTTATTGTGTTCAGGGTCGCCAACAGACCAGCAGAGGGCAGCATGGCGTTAGCAACTAAAGCCAAATATCAGCTAGTTAAGATTGTTATACGTTTGTTTTTTGACTAACTGCTCATATCTGTGTTTTTATGTGTCGCAGATTATAGACAAAAGCAAGAGGGACCCCTCCGAGGAGATCGAAATCCTGATGCGTTACGGGCAGCATCCCAACATCATCACTCTGAAAGACGTCAGTGACTTTTGTGTGTGTCTACTTTAAAGTTTTAGTTTGACGCCATACTGACAGATTGTCTCTCCACATGCATGTGTGTGCCAGGTGTATGACGAAGGCAGGTACGTGTACCTGGTGACGGAGCTGATGAAAGGAGGGGAGCTGCTGGATAAGATCCTCAGGCAGAAGTTTTTCTCTGAGAGAGAGGCCAGTGCTGTGCTCTACACCATCACCAAGACTGTTGACTACCTCCACTGCCAAGGGGTGAGCGGACACTTCTGTACTAGAGGAGCACAAGTGGAACGTTGTGTCTTCTGCTTCTCTAATGTCCCCCTCCTCCTCCTCCTCCTCCTCCTCCTCCTCCTCCTCCTCCTCCTCCTTCTTCTTCTTCTTCTTCTTCTTCTTCTTCTTCTTCTTCTTCTTCTTCTTCTTCTTCTTCTTCTTCTTCTTCTTCTTCTCCTCCTCCCCCCCAGGTGGTACACCGAGACCTGAAACCCAGTAACATCCTTTACATGGATGACTCGGGAAATCCTGACTCCATCAGGATCTGTGACTTTGGATTCGCCAAGCAGCTTCGAGGAGGCAACGGCCTGCTCCTCACCCCCTGTTACACCGCTAACTTTGTGGCACCCGAGGTGAGAAGCGATGGAAGCAGAAAGAGACCCGATGCCAGAGGGAATATAAGACTTGATACCTGAAGGATGCACTTTTAAGATACAGAAAAGTTGTAGTAGACTAGGGTAAACAATTTAATTTAACTTTGAGTTTTAATTGGGACAACTAATATAAAACATATGAGGCATTGCTTTTAAAATAGTGAAAAACTACAGAGAACTTTTACTGAACAAAAAAAGCTACCTTATAACTCCTCCCTTTTTATATATTGATTAATTTGTAAAACTCTAATAAACGAAACAAGTTAAATATTTTGTTTCATTTATATACTCAAATGAATTCACTCAATGAATTCACAGTAGTGTTAAACCTATGAAAATATAACTAACTCCGATTATTTTTGAATGATATTGCGATTTGAAAATGGTTTCCAATCATCATTGAAAGTTATATTACAATTATTTTCTTCTTTTGTTTATAAAGGGGATTTGTACCCAAACGTTTTTTACGTCTGTAAAATACAGTTCTTAGGCTAGGATAACTTTGCACATCTCCATTCATAACTCAGAATTAGCACCAGTCCATTTTGCAAGTTCATTGAAATGTTATCAATTGTGCAGCCATGGTTTATACCTCAGTTTTTTACTTGTTAATCATCTTGTTTACTTAAACAAGATTATATTAAGTGTAATAAACAACATTTAAACTACATTTATTACAACAACATTTGTATTGTTCCCTAAGTAGTCCCTAATGGTTTGCTTTTCCGTGTTTGTGTGGCTGCAGGTACTGATGCGGCAGGGTTATGATGCAGCCTGTGATATATGGAGCCTTGGAGTTCTACTGTACACCATGCTGGCAGGGTAAGACTCACAAAGACAACGGTTGGATCATTTGTTTTGAATGTGGGAGGCGATGATTAATCATGAAGGGTCAAACGTTTTTAAATGTTGCAGACATGGAGCTGAAAATAGAAGCTTTAGATAAGAGCTTTTGTTACTCTGCTTGTGTTGTTTGTGTAGTTGTGGAAAACTTGGATCAATTAATTTAGCTGATTGTAGATTAACAAAAACAATGTGGCAGTCAATTTAGTTTTTTGTTGTTTGGTTAAATCAACTTTATTTAGTGAATATAACTCGTCACTTTGGTCATCATTAATAAGATAATGGGATGGAGAGCCAAGCTTACAAGATACATAATATGACCTTGTTTTTTTGTCGTCACGTTGCTTTGACTCAAACACTTATGATGGTAGTTTTGAGATTTGTTTTGAATTTTGAAAATAATAAAAAAACCAATATATTTTCGATTATCTTTGACTGTGGGACTTGACAACGCTCTGGAGTTATTTGAAAAGGTAGGAGAACACAAGTCAGAAACAATGTCCTGCAGCCACCACTGGAACCGATTACTAAAATAGCCTGATTCACTTCATATTTCAAAATATGATTCATATAGCAACATCTCAATGTTTCAAATGAAGCTCCAAACCAATTGGAACAGTTTTGGACTTAAGGAGAATCCAAGGAATGAGATTCTGTCTTTTGCTAACGTCTGTGTTTTATCTCCCGTCAGGTACACGCCGTTTGCTAACGGGCCAAACGACACGCCAGAGGAGATTCTGCTCCGGATAGGATCTGGAAAGTTCTCTTTGACAGGCGGCAACTGGGATACTGTATCAGACAGCTCGAAGGTACACACTTTGAAGCTCATTTTCATTGATACTATGCCTTTTTAAAGTCTTATTTGAACTATAATTTCTTCTCCTCTGATGTCTTTAAAGCACTTTGTACATTTGTTTTTGAGGGTGCTACTTAAACCTAATTTAGCTGTTTTATTTGGATGTAATCCTATTAGTATTTTTCTCTTTGTGTGTTTGATTGGGTCGAGGTACATCCAGTGATAACATAGGATCTTTTTCCTCCGTGTGTTTAACAATGGAAATCACATTTTAAAATGAATCCTCCTACTCGTTCGTTAACACTGGAAGTTGTTTATTGTTCCAGGACCTGCTGTCCCATATGCTCCACGTGGACCCTCACCAGCGATACACAGCAGAGCAGGTTCTGAAGCATTCCTGGATCACCTGCAGAGACACGCTACCGCACTTCCAGCTCACACGCCATGATGCACCTCACCTCGTCAAGGTGGGTCCATAGAGCCTCCCTATAGGGGTCGGTGGTACAGTGTTTTACTGGTTTTGGTGCCAGTTCTCTAAAGCAGAACAAATTATAATTATGAATTTGCCTGATGCTGGGAACTCGGGTAACATTGTGCCCTGGCAGTTTCATTTAAAACACTTCTGTATTCCACTGTACGTACGCTCGACACATTTTCAGGTCATGAGGGGATATAAAACTCATCTCTAATTCAATGAAATTATATTACCAAAATACAAAGGAAAAATAATCATTAACAAAACAAAAGGAGGACCGTTTTAATTAGTTCCACCTTGACTATATTTACACATTCAAAGTGAAACGAGACCCCCTGGTGGTTGGGTACAAACATACAATACGTTATACCCCCCGACATCCTAGCGGCTTGATCAGCCAATTAGCTGCTGCCAAAGTGACTAATGGTTTGGGACATACCGCACAAAACGACAGCAAACGATGCTCACAAAAGGCCCAAAATTGACTTTGGCTTGTTGGGTGTTAAAGCCTAGTTGTATCGTAAATTTGGCAGACATGGCCTAACATGTGTTGGTCTTCTTGGTTATGGTGCTTTATAAAGTGTTTCTGAACATGGAACCACATCATCTGACCAAACCAGAAGAGGGTCTGAAGTCTGCTCCATGACCCATTTCTACTCTATTACCAACACCAGGCCCAACAGAGCAGACTTGTCCATCTTTTACCTTATCTCCCCACTTCTCCAGGGTGAATGCTTCTTCTTTCTTAAGGAACTCAGAACGGTGTATCTTTGTCAGAAGACGTTTGGCATTAAGTGGTTTAAGTTGAGAGCACTTTTGCTAGATTGCTGAACTATTCACCCAGAGGCAGTCATTTTACCCTTAGCATATGACATAAGAGTCTTCCTTGGTGCCATCATAGCTCTTTTTTGGCCACAACCTTTTACTGCTAGCATAACTCAGCCATTTCTTTAAACTTTGTTGGGTTTTGAGTTAACATATTCCTGCGTCGTCAGAGAATTTATAAAAAGTCAAAGGTGTTCTTAATAACATTTCAATTGACATATTGTTTAAGGTATAATTTAATGTTTTCTGCATTTTAAATTTCGAAACATGTATTTAATATTTTTCCTGAGTTTGATTGCTACTCAATACCAAATGCTTCCTACTATCTTCAAACCTAGAGAAACATATCATTTGTAGCCACAGTTTTACAATACACATAATTTTCAGTTTTGTCAACTTTATATTTTAAGAATTGGTCAATAAGAGTGACCTAGCCAGTCAGGTGACCAAAGACTAAGACATTATTTCTGGATGTAGAGAGAGAAGACAGTTATCGGAAAAACTGAGAAATACACTCAAAGAATCTGGTTGAAGAATTCGTCTTTTGTTGAATGGATAAATCTATTTTATTAGAGTTTTCACGGTTAAATTAGCAATACAAATTGATGACCATACAAAAAACTTGGCCTTTTGTGGTACAACAAACTTGACTGAACTCCTGTTTATTAGTGTAAATGCAATCGCCAGAAGCAAACGACTATTGTTAGGTTATTATCAAACCACATAACAGTCCCATGACTTCACATCAACACCATTAAGCTAAAGGTGGCTAATATTTAGTGTGATGACGTTTAGTATTCTCATTTAGTGCCTTTTTTAAAAGCTTCAAGCATTCACTAGTGACAAAACCTGACATTCTCCTAAACGTCTGTTAACCACAGATCTTATTTCAGGAACTAACCGAAAACTAATTTAAAAAAACATTGACTTTGAGACAATCTAAAATGCGGACTCATTTCCTGGTTTAAGACTTATTCCTGTACCACTCTATTGCTTCAAAGCTAAAGTGTTCTATCTATTAAAAATGAAAGCCAGATGTTGTTGTTTTCCAGGGAGCCATGGCTGCCACATATTCAGCACTGAGCCAGAAGACGAGTCAGCCGGTGTTGGAGCCGGTGGCGGCGTCCAGTCTAGCCCAGAGACGCAGCATGAAGAAACTCACCTCGACAGACATGTAGACACCCAACGCCCTCCTGTTTCACTTAACTCTCAAGTCGGACTCTCATACGCAAAAACACACACAGATCAAAGTCCTGGCCAGTTGTCCTACTGTCTCCCTTTTTAACCTATTTATTTGACACCCCCAACATATGCACACTCACACTGGACGTGGTTGCATTGTGAAGACATCAGCTGAAGCGGAAGAGGGGGAAACTCACATATCTGTTACTGCTGGGAACACAGAGTTGTATTTATTTCCA
This sequence comes from Pseudochaenichthys georgianus, assembly GCF_902827115.2. Lineage (NCBI taxonomy): Eukaryota > Metazoa > Chordata > Actinopteri > Perciformes > Channichthyidae > Pseudochaenichthys > Pseudochaenichthys georgianus. Next base: position 31,208,551 of record NC_047512.1, read on the forward strand.
CAGCTTTCATATGCACTTGCCCTCCTCGCCTTTTTCATTCTCTCTTCCTCTGTGTGGGGAAGAAACACACACCAGCTGATGTTCTCCTTCACTGTGATTGGCTGATTCAAAACTGCTTCGGTAAACTGTGCCCCCCCCCTCCCACTGCTCTTCATCTGTGCTCCTTAGTTATCTCTCCTTTCCTCGTTGCCGTTTGCTGTCTTAACTTATTTTCTTCAAAGTGCAGTAATGGTTTATGTGTGAGAGTGTTGGCAGGCTGGTATTGACGGAGGGTCATCGTAAGACTGTTGCCTCTCTTAAAAATAAAAAAAGATATGATTCTGCTTCTAAAAAAGGTCCTTCACGATCAAAAATAATCTGCCAGCACTTTTGTTACATAAATGCATGTGGGCTGAACCTGTGTTTCTTCTCCCTTTAACTCGTCGTCTGACTCACTTTGTGATGCTAACAATGTATCAGAAAGAGGAAGAAAAAGCTGCATATGGAAAGAAGAAAGACTTCAAAGGTGGAGAACAAGGTGGTTACCATGACAGGAAATTCTAGTTTGCAAAAATATAAATATAAATATATATGATGAAGAAGATGAAGAGCATGTGGGGGAACTGTATGGATGTCTCTGGGGGGGATGGGACGCACCCCATCAAACCAGAGAGGCTGAATTTAAAAAAAAAAAAAAAAAAAAAAAATGTCCATTGATATCTCTTCAAAAAAGACATTGTGGAAATTGTATTATATTGTATTTATTTCATTTGATTTTTAAGATTCTATTTTTCTTTCAAGTTCTGTATATATTGACATTAAAGATCATTATTGACATGCATCAGGTGTGAGCTGGTTTGTTCTATCACGTCTGTCCAGTGTCCACTCGTGAAATAAATAATAACGGTCTAATACTAAGATTTTAAAGCCAATCAATATAAAACCAACCCCATGTAAGGGATGCTGAATAGCCACTAATGTGTTGACAAATGGCAATTCCATTACATGAATTTTAACTCATTTTAAGAGAAGTAGCGCAAGTTGTTTTTTCTTGTACTTTCTGATAAAAACATTAAAATCTACCAGAGACAGTTCAACATAGGGAAACAAGTATACATGACTTAAGGTTAACAAATTAACTCAGTATTCAGATACTAGATTAAAGATACTAATTCCACACTAAGAACAACTACTGCAAAAAAAGAGCATACATTCTATACCTATGTTAAAAAATATATAAGTATTTAGAGATAAATTAATTTAAAGTATTTTTGCAGTTAATTATTCTTCAATGTCAGTGTTTTCCTATCATAGGACTTTTTGGTTTAAGATTACTTTTGCATTGAATTCAATCCTTTATACATTGTTAGGTAGTTAAATCTACAGCACATTTGGTTTGTCAGAGCTGAGAACAGTAGAAAGATAGCAAACAAAAACTAAACTTGTTTGTCTTGAGTTGGAAAAGGGAGTCTCATGGTAAAGAGATCTATGAAAACATTACCTACTTCCCTCTTGATTTGCTACTCCAGTAAAAAAAAATCCTAATGACTTTTTTCTTAATCTCTAGTTTAAAACCTTATTCACATACAGCATGATGCTAATTTTGTAAATTACGGTCACATAAATGTAGCTCCAAGCTTCTCGAACTTCTTTTTCCAGAAAACCAAGATGGCAACTACCAAAAACACTGACAACCTCGAGACTTCCTTTTCTTTCAGTGAGGGGAGGTTTGGTTAAATTCTCCACGTTTCAGCTCTTTATCATTGCGTGTACACATTTGATCCATTGTACATAGATGTACACAAATATTGATTGATACAGCTTTAAATATAAAGTATTTTAATGGTCCGATCAGGTGAGAAAATGTTTTTTTTGAATGTGAATAGACCTCAACCGATAGCCATCATTCAAGCAGCTACATTCCCCTTTGTGTCCTCCCCCAATTTACATAAATGAGATGCAAAGTGTATTAGCCACCACTAGGTGGAAACACTGTCCAGTAGATGAGAAGTTAAACAGCAAACTGAGGGGACACAGCGTCCCCTCAGCGGGTTCGGTCCTTACCTTTATGTAAATGACCGGCCTCGCCTGCTTCCATTTTGTCTGTCCAACCCCCTGCTCCCCTGAGAATACGAGCTCCACTAACCAGCGTGTGTAAAGAGAAGTGTGTGTGCGTGCGTGTCTGTGAGCTGTCATGACCAGACAGCAGAGGATGGAGATCTAGGCAGCCAGGAGAGCAGATGGATTGAGGCACGAGGACTGCTCCCACAAAGGCACACGCACGCACACACACACACACACACACACACACACACACACACACACACACACACACACACACACACACACACACACACACACACACACACACACACACACACACACACACACACACACACACACACACACACACACACACACACACACACACACACACACACATTGGCCTGTAGACCAGCTGTTGTCCTTTTTCGGCAACTGTCTGATTTGACTCCTCTCTCTTTCCCTCTCTCTCTCCTGGATTAGATGCATTTAGCAGTCAGCCTGGGAGTTGCGAGGTAAACAGTGGGGCTAATTGTTTTGACATAGCCTACTGCTCTTTGTTTTGGCCTCCTGGTGCTAATCAACCACTCGGCTAATAAGGTGCTGTTTACACAGGAACGAAACGGGTTGTAACTGCTACTTTTCTCTTTCGTATAGCCTGTTCGTTCACACAAGGCCGTAACGGAACCGCGGAAACGGACCTCTAAAATGATAACGGGTCCCAAGGTGGATAGATCTGCAGCCGGAACGCTCTGGGGGGCCAAACGGCTCTGTGTTTACGTCCTATACGATCATTTTCCTGATAACGATGAAGCCATAGCCCCGCCTCTCCTCACCTCTCACTGCTGTAGCATGGTCAGTAGCTACTGCTACTGCTACCATGCTACAGATGTTAGTGCAAAATCTACAGCTCATCTACCACAACCATCAGCAACAAGTGGACATGGAGAACTACATGAACTACATGTTGCTAAATCCACCACATAGAATAAACAGAAGGGCAACCATGGCAACCATGATCGGGGGTCTTCTTCGCTGCTTATGGTGTATTTTGTGGCGGAAGTACAGCGCCACTTACAGGTCCGGCATATGTACTACAGTGGGTCGAGCGGTCTCGTGTGAAGGGACACGTTTAATGAGCCGTATCCGCAGGGTTGGGTTGTAACGGAATACATGTAACGGCGTTACGTAATCAGAATACAAAAATCAAGTAACTGTATTCAGCTCGCGTTACATTTGAAAAACGAGTAATCTGATTACAGTTACTTTCGTAAACCTGAAGTGAATACATTTTAGATTACTTATTGCAATTATAGGTGGAAAGATTTCCTCCCAACATTTAATATTCAAGTAGTTACAGCTGAATCATCACAGCGCACTAAACCTATTACTGCCGCAGATGGACCAAAAAAGGGAGCATTTGGAAAAAAAGGGTGCGGGTCCGCTGAGTGAAACGATAACAACAAAACATGGAGGAACAAAAGTCTGCGTTTAAGTCGTGTGTGTGTAGAGGTGTGTGTGGTTAAAACACATCAGCCTGCGGTCGCTCTTTAGCCTTATGATTCTGAAGGTAAACACAGCGAAGGCGGTGCGTGAAAGGCATTGCGCGCTCGTCTTCTCAGAGGCTGAGTTAACCCTCCCGCTGCCTCCTGGCGCTGCAGAGATTTCATGAAGTGAAGGAGGTTTTCCTTCTATAAAACAGCTGCGGGCAGCAGATACTGTGAGTGTCACGGACATGAATTCATAGATCAAGGCAGACTGGTGCACACACTCTCCTGTTTTGCCAATCCGGTGCTTAAACAAATATAGCTCTACACCCCTGGCCGAAATGTCCTTAAAATGAAGTCCGAGTTCGACATTTTAATTCATGTCCTGCCAACACTGGCAGGACAGAAGGCGACACGACCGTTCTAAGCCGTGTCCCTCACTCCTCACATCACAAGCTGCATCCCCAACAAGTTTATTATGTTGTTGCATCGTTTTAGATGCTATGTTTCAGTGTGCTCTTGATAAGCCATTAAAACAGTAAAACACGTTCAGTTTCCTTTTGCTTTTTGTGTCTCCTGTTCACCAAAACATACCCATCTGTGATGGAAAAATAAAGTAATCGAAAAGTAATCGAAAAGTAATCTGATTACATTACTTTTTTAAGACGCGTAACTGTAACTGTATTCGGATTACTTTCAGAGCCATGTATTCAGTAATCAGTAACTGATTACATTTACAAAGTAACCCTCCCAACCCTGCGTATCTGTGTGAACGGAAGACCTTTTTGATATCGAATTTGGTTTGTTTGCGTTGCGTTTGCGTTCCCGTGTAAATGGGGCCTAAGACCACCTGGAAAGGAAAACAAAACTGTGGCAGGGAGGAAGGCGAAAAAGGTGACGGGGTCTGTCACGTTGACCCCACAATAAAAGTGTCCCGTCATGTAAGTGGTCCCCACTTTACTCGTCATCTGGGGTCCCCGCATTGCTGCTATATCAACATAGCACCCCGCTCAGGTGTGAATCTATTTATCCTCATTAACGAGCGTCTCCCCAAAGCCAGCCAATTAACACACTGCTCCTAATGAAGCCATTAGCTGTCAGATGAGGTTGAGGCAGTGCTTGTCATCAGTCCACTGTGTGTTTGTGTGCGTGTGTGCATGTGTGCGTGTGTATCCACTCTTGCTGCTAATAAAAGCAAGATAATTAATGGAGTGAGCATGTGTGATAATGAGTTAATGTGGAACAAGCAGGACTAGCAGTGATCAGCCCTCTGTCTCAAATGAAGATATCAGACACAGTGATTTACTCTGTGTCGTAAACAGGCCTCTCGCATATATACCACTCCTTCATGTGTGTGTGTGTGTGTGTGTGTGTGTGTGTGTGTGTGTGTGTGTGTGTGTGTGTGTGTGTGTGTGTGTGTGTGTGTGTGTGTGTGTGTTTAATCTGCATAAGTGGTATGGCGAAAGCTCTTTTGAAACGTGCTACTTGTCTCTGTATTTTCCTCTTAACTGCAGGTGTCCACGTGCGACCACTTAGCATCACATCAAAGTTTGTGCAGGAGTGTCGGCCTCAACATAACAAAGTGTGGATGTCACTCAGAGTTCGCCTCTTCCTTAATGGAGCTATCATCCAGCACAACCCTAATATGATTTTAATTGTCAAAGTGATTGCAAAGACATGAATGCCACAGCCTCAATAGAGAAGAACAATGACATCACAGAGGCAGCTGTTCTACTGACACTATTTCATAATGAACAGTCAGCAGTGGTGGAGGAAGTATTCACAGCTCATACTCAAGGAGAAGTACTCCACTACAGGTAAAAGTCCTGCATTCAAAACACTTTTACTTATACATCTTTTTACTTAAGCAACTAAATATTATATAGGCCTACCCTCTTTTTCAGTGGTATTTTTTTATTGTTTTGTTGTATGTGCGTTTGTTCGGCATCTCGTATTAAAACTTTGCACGAAAAAAAAAAAAGTTAAGGGCTAGTGATCTTTTACAGAAGAGTACAGTTTTTACAAGTACAGCACCTAATGGTGCAACACAATTGGTTAAAATATTTCTGAGACCTTGAATGAACCTGGGGAAGAAATAAGAATTTTGTATTTTACAAAAAACAATACAGAATTAAGCTTCATTTTCTGTATTCATGATGATTCCTATAGATTCTCATATTAAGATCCCTTTGGCTGGATGTTCTGTATATCCTACACCATCCCTCCCCAAACTGTAGCTGGAGCTGTCAGAGGGTGCCAGAAACTAAGGATGTGAAATTGATTTTTAGGTTATAGCGATTAGCCCTATTCTTCCTCTGCTTCTTCTTTGACAACCACTCTTACTCCGCTCTGATTTCTCTTCTCCTCCTCTCCTCCTCTCTCAGTAACAGTTACTCTTAGATGTGTGATGTCCTTTAATACACTGATACAGAGGTCTCCTGCCTGCAGTGATTAATTATCAAGTTTGAACATAGTTCATGTGGAAAGTGACATCACAGTCACGTGACGTGGTCAAATGACTGGTGACCGGTAAACAGGAAGTGATACAAGACTTGTTGCCGGGAGTTTCAGAAAGGCTTTCACCTGGATGCACTTTCCATATTGTCTCCCTCTCACCAAGGTAGGAATTCAGGTTTTAAGATGGTTTTATGTTATATTAAATTAACCTATTAATTAATTCAGCTTTTATTAGGGTGAGGGCAAGACAAGTTTTCATGGAGCGAAACTCTTCTGACATTCCAAGCACGAGACCTGGTATGTTACAAGCTTGCCTAATTGTTTTAATATGGTATTATAATAGTTTTGAACCTGTATGTGTTTTGCAGAGTGTATAATTGCTTATAACCAAGCAGCAAACTCTGGGGAAGAGCCGGGAGGCCAATAAGGAAGTGCCATAAACTGCAGTTCATCTTTTGGCCGATAGGCGATGACAGATGACAGAAAGGATCAATTTCCATAGACCCCCATGTTAAAATGCCCAACTTTACAGCAGAAATAAACATGTTTCTACCCCTGGATGCAATACAAATTATTCGGGATATAGTTATTCCACATTGGTGAGTGAATCGTTTTATAACGCAACCCTTTATTTTGATTAGGTCTTAACGTTTTTGCATAAATTAGGGCGTGGTCACTTTGATGGACAGGTACGTGCCTCACTGTCAGCCAACAGCAACTTGTCCACTCTGCTAGGCTACAACGTTAGCTAGTTGTAGTTACTGACTGTACTTGATATATATATATATATATATACAGTTTAGTTTATGTTCAGCTTTGGGTAAGACTTTTATAGTCTATGGCTATGACTCCCAAAATGCTAAACGGGAGCAAATATTAAAAGGGGACCCAATTATCCCAGTGGTTTAATTTTTTAATAAAAAAACTATACTCAAAAAATCATGTCCCCAGTTTTCATGTCACTACCGATGACAACCAGGGGTTTTAGTCCAATGGCTGAGCCTGGTTTTTAGCCACACCCCTACATTTTTTACTAGGCAGTGACACTGCATCCCTGTCCCTCATGGCTGAATGGCAAGTAGCTATATCCCATACTTTTGATATAAATCTGTTCCAAAATCTGAAAATTGGCGTGTAACCTTAAGAATTGTCACTACCGAACACATATTATCTTCAATTAAGTAAACCTTTTCGGGGTTTTATGCAAAGTATTAGGTTTTTATGTGTGTAAACCTCTTCAAAAACGTGTATGCTAGCCATGTACTTGCTAGCATTCTTTAATTATGCTCAATTTGAGCTATAATCGTCACTACCGAAACAAAGTTTTTTTTTGACCTGATCATTTCGGTAATTGACAAAATGGAATGGTAAGCAGGTAAATCCCATAGTTTTGAAATAAATGTGTTTTAAAGTCTGAAAATCAGTGTGTTACTTTAAAGGTCTCTTATTATACTATTGTTAGGCATATATTATAGGTCTCAGATATATAAAAAAAACATGTCTATGAAGTGTTTTGCTCAAATTACCAAACAGATTACCCATTCTAGCCTCATCCCCCTCTATTTTAGCCTGTTACTAAAGTGCTGATTCTGGGTCAGTAGCTTCAAACATTCACACTTCAACATAAGGCACGTTATGAGTTAAGATTAAGCAATAAGGTTGAGGGAATATGATACAACCTTGAGAACAAAATACTGTGGTCACTACCGAAACACTGGATGTGTTAATAAAGTATATTGAGTTATCAAATAAAATGATATGATACTGATTGGTTTAATATTGTATGTTCAATTTCAACAATCATCAACTCTGGAATCAATATGATCAGTATTATGCATTTTACAAAGAAAGTTTGCATTATGATTTTTATGAATTGTATAAATTGAACTTTGAAATTTGATTACAAATTAAATTGCATTGATTTAATTGTGAAAACTCTCAAGAAATATTTGTTAAAATACTATTTAGAGAAGGGAAGGTAAAACAATCTTAACAGGTTAATATAATACTTTTTTACTAAAGTGTATGTGCTATGTTTTGGTAGTGACCATTTTTGGTAGAGGAAGAACATTCCAATACTGCCTGAAAATACGATATAAAAATGTACGGTTATTTTACTAGATATATGTAATCTAGATATGGTACAAAATATATATGGACAAAGTTTGGGGAAAAAAACATACCACATTTAAAAACATTTCCAACCTGACTTTGGTCCAATTCGGTGGAATGGCCCATATGGGTCTATGCTCATAACCAGCCAAGCAAACATTTACTTGGGTAACTTTCTTTTATTATAGCTTTTATTGTTGTTTATAACATCTGTTTACATTAATAGAGCTGAGAGTGACCATTTCCTCTGCTGGATTGAGCTGGGAGTATGTATTACTCTAAGTATGCCTTGATTTTAACACTCTTTTAATGCTATGTTGAATTTATGTTTGAGGCTGGCAACTAATATGTTGTGTGTTCTTTTTTAAAGGACCAGGCCAGCCACTCTTCTTTAGTGTTTTTCTGTAAAATGTTTTCTTGTGGGCAGTATAATAAATGTAAGGTTTTGTGTTTCAGGTCACCCTCCTCTCCCTCTCGGGCCAGAGGTGGAACCATGTCTACTTTCAGACCTGCAGCAGAGGAGGGTAAACTAATGTAGTAATGTAACTTATACTTGCCCTTTTATCCATTGACAGCTGCTGAACATTGACATTTTTTATTTATATGACATTTATATTTGTGAAATAAAGTTGCATCATTTTGGTTATTCATGCCTCTACTTGTTAATGTCCTTGTTAAGGAAGGCCTTAAAATAAGTTAAAAACAACACATTTAGATTAAGGGTCCTCGGGTTCCTCCTGCCTCGTAGGAGCTGGCGTTGTCAGCTTTAACGGTAACTCCAGCCACGGTTACCACATTCACTTTGAAGTGGTGGCAGTGCCCTGCAGTAGCGTGGCCGCTTGCATTTTCAACGGTGAACTGTGCACACAAATACACTGAAAAAGTGATGAATCAGTGTGTCGCTGCTCCCTGTGAGAATAAATGCTGGGAAATTAGTTTATACAATTTAAAATGGAACAACCTGGGTGTAAAAAAAAAAGGAAAAAAAATGCTCTACCAAAGCCATACTACTTCTCTCGGATCAGGACATGCATAGATTTATTATTTAACAGGACGTCCTGAATGCATCTGCTGTATGTGTTGGCTACAGATGCTACCACTTGTTATCATAAACACTGTGCTCCTTTTTGTATATTGTCTTCTGGAAGTAAATCATTTAAGTTCTTTTTGTACTTGTTGTAATTTTCACGGAATATTTTGATGGAAGTGATAGTGTATGTAACAGTGATAAAATACTAGTATAGTTTCGATAATATGACACCAAAATGATAAACGACACGGTTTTTAAAAATTAAAGGCAATGCTTAATCTAATTTTAAAAGAAAAATACTTTTCTCAATTTAATTTGTTCTAATTATTCTAGTAGTGTCTTTTTTTTTACTTTAATCTATTTAAATTTGTGATGTAAGAGATTTACATAACACATTTAAGTACTTACAACAAGTTTAATGAAAAAAAACAAAAAGTGAATCTCCCATTTTGTTTTGAATAGGTGGAAATGGCCAATTTTCCGGCCTAAAATATATTATACAAGACAACGATTTGTTGTTGTTCTGATAGCCACTGCAACATTATGCAATCGATAATGGTGTCACAAGTAGTTTTAGATTGCTTGGGCTACGGGGCTTAACAGACTTTTTTTTTTTTCACGAAACTGTGTCTCAGGGCTTCTTAAAATGTAATAAACTATGAATGTGTCATATACTAACTTAACGGGAAGAAACAAAGCTAACTGACGATGTGAACCATTTTTACCGAAACAAAACACAAGTCTCACAAGAAGCGTCTAAATGAGCCCTGAGCGAAAAAATGCTAACGCACTTAGCAAAGAACTCTAGGTATAAATCGATCGATATACTTATCGGATCTGCACAAACAAGCTTTGCTAGCAAGCTGAGATTCCACAGATTCCCTACATATAATATCATCACTGAGTGATCAGAACTCGCGACAGGGGAAGCAAAACCTACGCGTCACTCTCACTCCTTATCTGGTAACGTGTGTGTATGTGGAACTTCCCCTCGATTCCATTGGCTCTAGCGGTTAAAAAGAGATGTCAATCATCAAAATCGACCAAGGGGGGCCAGAGATAGGTCAAATCCACCCAAATGACCCCAGAAGTGGGGGTTTTTGTGCTAAATCTCTCTAAAAAGGTCAAATTTAACTTGTTTTGCATCAATCTTGATAGAGGGTACTTATTATATGTTATAGTTTGGATTCCTAAAGCTTTTAGTCTACCATCCCATCATTCAAGGGTGGTTTTCACTATAAGTAATGTTTTTTTTGGACGGACACAATAATTTACATTTTTTGACTATGTTCAATCCAGGCCCGGTTCCAGAACAAAATGACTAAGGGTGCATCTGAGATTAGAGGGGGTGCAGTGGTAAAGTGCTATTTTTATAAGTGGGGAGTGTATCTAACACCCTCTATGGGGGTCCTCACCTCCTCTGACATAATAATAACGTTACTTACCGTTTAAATTGATCAAATAAATGCAGCAGAAAATGCTATTCAACCACAATTACAATTTATTTTATTTCAACTATATTCTTCTTCTTCTTCTTCTTCTTCTTCTTCTTCTTCTTCTTCTTCTTCTTCTTCTTCTTCTTCTTCTTCTTCTTCTTCTTCTTCTTCTTCTTCTTCTTCTTCTTCTTCTTCTTCTTCTTCTTCTTCTTCTTCTTCTTCTTCTTCTTCTTCTTCTTCTTCTTCTTCTTCTTCTTCTTCTTCTTCTTCTTATTATTATTATTATTATTATTATTATTCTTCTTCTTCTTCTTCTTATTATTATTATTATTACTACTATTGTTAGTAATAGTAGGCAAAATGTAATATTTTTCACTTTTCATTTTTTTTTTTTTTACTTTTCATTTTTCAAATGAGGGTGCATAACGACTCAACTGAGGGTGCAATGCACCCTTATGCACCCCCGTAGAACCGGGCCTGGTTCAATCTGAATTTAATTAAAAAATAAATCTATATTGATTCTTCTATATCCAACTCACAGGTTTATCATTGCTTTGAGAACAAATATTATTAATGTACCCCTTTTAGAAGTGAAGTTATGGTCATTTGTTCTGGGAATGTTCTTTTCGAGCCTGAGACCTTCACACTGAAAGATTGGGAACCACTGCCTTTAAACACAAGTTATTGTGTATCATATAATGGTGATAGTAAGACTTGGTTGAAAATAAAGGGTAAAGTCCAAAAACTACAACCATGAGACGGAGCAGCAGCCGATGTTCATTATTCCCATGTAGGAATCCTCTCATGTGGGTTTCTGTGTGTTCCCTGTACCACTGCAGCCTTCTGCTTCCCCTCTTCCAAATTCAAGATAAATGTGCTTCAGCGTCCTCTCTTTGACTTCCAGCTTTACTGCAAACACATCATCTCCTCTCAAACTTTTTTTTCTCAGTAAATTTGCACCACCCTGCTTTAAAGTTACTCCTCTTTAATGTGTTGTATCCCATGTGTTGACCTTCAGAGTGGTTCTTTTAAAAGCTTGGGGGGAAAATAGATAAAAACAGTTTATTTAGAAGATAACTTCTTGACGTCCAACCAGTCTTTGAAACAGGAAACAGAATAAATTCAAATGGAAAGGAGTGTTTTCGATGAAAACGGTGTGCCTTCAAATCTATACACGTCAATACTTCTGTTTCTCTTTTTGTGATGATCAAGCAAAGACCAGCCTCAAGCTTTCTTTTTGAGAAATAATTACCACAACTTCTTCATTTAGTACATCTGAAATATGCTTTCATCTTGCACCTGCTGTATCTCTCTCCCTGTCCTTTGCAAGTCAATCATTGTAACTTACTAATGTCAGTTACAGATTTGTAAAGTGCTGTTAGAGGGTTTTGAAGCATCCACACTGAGGAGGTGGAGGCTGAAGGAAACTGCAGTGCTGGACCTTGGCTCTCTGTTTGTTTGCTCGGCTGCTCGCTCCTCCTTCCATCCAGGGGAATTTCTTCCCCCCCCCCCTCTTTTTTAACATAAATCAGGGATTATTTTGAACTAAAATAGATGGATGGAATCAATCAACCATGGTTTTACTTTTCTCTTCTTCTACACAACCCCCCTTTCACCTCCACCCTCACACAATTTTCCCTCCCTCCTTTCTCCTTTCTCCCCTCTCCTTCTCTCTGTGTCTCCCCCACCCCCTCTCGGGGCTGCAGACTGAGGAGATGCATAAATTCAGATGCATTAGTATTCCAGTCAGGCTCTCCAATTCAAGGCAAGGCCTAGCGCCCTTCCACCTCTCCGCTCTCCCCTCCTTCACTCTCCCCTCTACAGCTCTATTTTTGAATCATTTAAGCAGAGTTGCATCTAGCTGTACTTATTTCCAAACCATCCCTAAATAATTTTTAAGACATTATGATTATTTTTGGGGAATATAGTTCTATTTTGCCCTTGCATGCCCAATTATACGCAGCTGTAGTCTTTGAAATGAGATTCATCTGCTTCTGATTGTGTGTGTCTGCTGGATGTGTGTGTGTGTGTGTGTGTGTGTGTGTGTGTGTGTGTGTGTGTGTGTGTGTGTGTGTGTGTGTGTGTGTGTCATTGTGTTTTGCTGTCAGGCCCGGCGGCTCAGGCGATAAATCACGCATGTCTGATTGAGGAGGGCAGAGGGCCCGGACAATAACATTTCAGTGGAAGTGCTGGAGAGCGGCTCAGTTTGATGCTTCGAGCCTGCAGACCTGCAGCCAGCTACCTGTTGAACCTCTGGATATTTTACAGCTGTTATTGACACCAGGAACTTGGAGAAAAGTTGCCCTTTGACATGACCTTGAAGCTGAGTGAAGGTTACTCTGCTTAAGTATATTGCATGCATATCATAAATGGAGCATAATAATGCCTTTAGTGTCATAGGCCACAAATAACATGAACGCACTTTTACATTTTATAAAAATGTAATTGGATTTTGAATCGAGAAATATATATAGTTTTTGTTGAAATATTGCTGACCAATATTTGAATAATAATTAGAATATTAGAATAAAAATGAAGATCAAAACAATATTTAAAATATTATATTATAATAGAAATTAATATCAAAACCATCATTACAATTTAATATTACAATCCAAATCCAAATAATTAACATATATTATGATAAAAACGATCAAAACAATAATTAAAATATAAAAATGCAGATCAAAACAATCATTAAAATAAAGATGAAGATAAAAATAGAAATCAGATAATAATATATTATCGTAATAATAATTGTGTATGATTTTACGTCTACTTCTAAATCTTCAATATAGTTACTCATCAAAAGTTGCACTCTGTTTTAGACAGTGAACAGTTGTAGCAAGAAATTGTTTATTACAACATACATAGTTTATTTCAAAACATAATACAAGCTTTATACTGAAAATAAATAATTACTTGAGCTGTCATCGAAATTTGGAATAAAACCGCCGGAACAGTTCAAATCTTACTGAAAATAGTGTGTTTTTGTACATTGCTAATTAAGTGCATGAATAACTAAGAACATTTTTGTTTAAATTAATGACTTCAAAAGGGTAATATATAAAACTGTACAATATTCAAAAAAATACTTAAGAAATAAATCAATAACAGGAGTATTTAAGGTTATAAAATGTTGATACTGACGTACAATAAAATGATAGGCAGGTGTATAGCGTCGTCAACCCCTCTTTCTATTCTCGGCTCTGGTTCAGAGTCCACACAGTTTATATGGTCGAAGATGATTGAAATCAAATGCATGAAATTATAAATAGCTGTAGGTGTGTGTGTGTGTGTGTGTGTGTGTGTGTGTGTGTGTGTGTGTGTGTGTGTGTGTGTGTGTGTGTGTGTGTGTGTGTGTGTGTGTGTGTGTGTGTGTGTGTGTGTGTGTGTGTGTGTGTGTGTGTGTGTGTGTGTGTGTGTGTGTGTGTGTGGCTTCATAAGCGACAGGCCATAGGGAGGAATTTAATAAAACAAAACCTCCAAGTGCTATTATGTTGGTTGCTCTGAAATGAGGGCCAATATTTGCATATGCAAAAAATAATTACAGATCTGCTACGAGTATGTTACAAAATAATGAGTGTAAATATGAGAAATAAAGCAGTGTATAAGCCCGAGGGAAGCATGAGGTGGACAGTACAAAAATGGCCTCTGGTGCTGCAAGAAATCAATTAAGAAAAGATTATTTGCTTCACTCCGCAGATCAAACAACACAAATAAGAAGCCCAAAAAAATAAAAATAAAAAGTCCCATCGCATCATTATTACCGAGCTGATAAGATGTGGTGACACAAACCAAAGGCGCTGGCAGGTTATTATAGGCACATTTTGTATTTATATCCGTGATGTAGAAAATAATTTGGCGGGCTCCAAAAGGTGATCTGAAATGTGACGTTTTGATAAAATAATGCCCCCTGTGACGGTTATAAAATGAAGGCTGAACAGGTATCTCTGTTATTGTTATTGTGTTTCAGTGCTGGAGTCTGTACCGGGACGGGGCGCGAGGGCTTGGAGGTGCCCTAGCGCTCCGGAGAGTCTGTACCGGGGGGGGATTCCTCCCGGTGCTTCGGTCAGAGATCGTGGCACGACGAGGCGTCTCCCGCGCTCCCGCCGTGAGAATAAGGTCCCTCGTGCTGCAGCTCTCCCGGCGGCGTCATGCGCTTCTCTTTCTGCCTCCGGTTGCAGAACCACACGCGCACCACCTCCTTCTCCAGCTGCAGCGAGTCCGCGAGCGACGTGATCTCCGGAGCGGCGGGTTTGGGACACTTGAGGAAGTGCGTCTCCAGAATCCCCTTCACGCTCACCTCGATGGAGGTCCTCTTCTTCCTCTTCCTCCCCTGTGCTGCTATCTTGTCTATACTGCTCGCGCTGCCCGTGATCGAGTCCGCCTCCTCCAGCCACTTGTTCAGCAGCGGCTTGAGTTTGCACATGTTTTTAAAGCTCAGCTGCAGAGCCTCGAACCTGCAGATGGTGGTTTGGGAAAACACGTTCCCGTAGAGCGTGCCAAGGGCCAGCCCCACGTCCGCCTGCGTGAAGCCCAGCTTGATCCTCCGCTGCTTGAACTGCTTGGCAAAGAGCTCCAGCTCGTCCGACGTCGGCGTCTCCTCGTCGGAGTGGTCGTGGCAGTGGTGCCCGCCGTGGTCGCTGTGCTCCGGGCTGAGCGTGTCCCTGAGGCCCGGGTGCATGCCCTGGCCCTGCTGGTTGGGTGGAGGCGTGAGGCCACCGTGGTCCAGCATGCCGTTGACAGTGAAGCCCGCCTGGGAGTAGATGTTGATCTGCTGAGCGCTGGTGATGGAGGAGTTGTGGGACACCTGACTCCCCCACGCTCCCGGGTGGTTGCCATGGTTGTTGTGATGCGGGGAGTGATGCGCAACGTGCGGGGAGCGGTGATGGATGATGCCGAGCTGCAGGTCCTCCCGGCCCGGCTTCACGTCCTGCTGCTCCATGGAGGCCGACCATGGGCTGCCCTCCGACAGGCTGCTCGCCCACTGGTGCGCGAGGGGGTGCCCGTTGCTCTGGAGGCTCTGCAGGTAGTCACTCTGGAGGAGTTTCTGGTGCCCTCTGTACGGGCTTGCAGGCTGCATGGCCTGGCTGTCCGGGTGGATCATGGGGCTGGAGCTGAGCAGGGTGTAGGGGCTGGAGGCAGCTGTGGCCATGCTGGCTGCTGAACCCCACTAGTGCTACTGAAGGAAGGGAGCAGCTCAGCCTCTGACATCTCCCTCTCTCTGGAGTCTCGGCAGCAGCATGGCATTGACTGACAGTCCGCCCCACCACTCACAGGGCGACCGAGGCGCAGTGACGACGCGTCTCCACCAATGACAGCGCAGATACCCGAACCTCCGCCTCTGTTAGCGCAGAGCTGCGGGGAGGAAAGGGTTACAGGGCTTTCGAACCGGAAGTGAGTCGGGATGCTGGTCCAGTGGGTCTGACTGTGGAATGATGTGCGCGTGGAGCGCAGTTCCTGTTTATTAATTAAAGTTTTCCAACTGATTTACGCACGAGTTTATTGCTGCTCTTGTCACCCTTGAACGCTTGCGAAGGAGGAGATTAAAACGCAATGGCATTTGTTAGACGTGCCAACACTTAATTGTGTAGGTTACAATCAAACCAAGAGCAGTTATAACTGCTAATTATTAACTTTTACAAAATACATCCTGAGGAGTTTATAGAATGAACCTCTCGAGATTTTACGCACAGGACATGTATGTTCCATACTCATTTAGGCCAGACTAAAATCATGCATGTCCTGGGCTTTTAATTCAATTTAGTATTTAAAATAAGATTTCCATAAGATATCAAAAAGTACTACACTCTGACAGGTCCAACTCACAATTACGTGCTACTACACTACACTACACTACACTACACTACACTACACTACACTACACATTTTTCCAATCTAAAAGTTAATAAAATCAGCATTTTCTTATATAAATGTGTCCTCCTCACTCACATAATCACTTATAGTCTTTTAAGAATCTCATCAGGTCCTTTCACAGCTATAAAATATCTATCTGCACATCTGAGAACTAACCTAGCTGCGTAATTATATTTGCCATTAGAGGACATGCTTCCCACTCTCCTTATTGGTTTGAAAATTCCATTAAATATATTGCTCGAGCTCCCAGGTTAAGCTTGATTTAAATTTGCATACATTTTCATACATTTAGGAGAAATAAAAGAAGGCTGCAGCCACCAGAAAGTCATTAAAGAGCGCTGAGCCGAGGAGCATGCCAGTGGGGACAGAGACGGAGAGAGGAGGCCGGAGCAGGTGAGCTGACCGCGGGCTGCCTGTGGAGGGTGACCGGGACCGCTGGAGGGGGCCGGGGCCTCGGTAACCCGGAGGAATGACAGACAGTGAGGGAAGGGTGGTGACAGGAGCCTCTAGCCTCGTGTTGTTGTAGCCTGCAGGCCTGTGTAGGTAGGAAATAATTCAACATGTAGGCTGTTTGTTTGCTGTTGTTTATTTAATTCCAATGTGGCGTTGCGCGTAAATTCTTCATGTAGATTACGCTTTGAAACTTCATTAAAAGTGATTTTTTTATGGGAATGGCACGGTTGTTCGAGTGGCCTAGTTTGCTGAGACAAATTGCTTATTGGAGTCGTTATGGGATGAATTATATGCAAAATATATTTGATTTTTAGCACATTAATAGTTGTATTTCCATACAATTCTATTACACATCAACGCGAATTCGTTTTAAAGGACACATTCTTTGTTTGTTTTTTAAATACTACAAACTCATTTTTAGTAACGTGCACAATTTCTGGTTTTAGAATTTGCTTACGCAGATTTGCAAAAAAATGCCAAAAATAAAGTGTGCGTTTTTGGGGGGCATAAAGCAGGCAAGAGAGGGACTTGGAGAGGGGGTTGTATTTCTCTCGATAGTCGTTTCTAAGTGTAACAGATGCTTCTCTGGAAACGCTCCTTGTGCTGATTCCTTTTATTCACATCAACATTTTTCTGCCGTCGAGCGCGTTTCCATAGCGAGGCGAATAAAAGGCAAATCCCCGCTCCGCGCCTCCAATAAAGAGCCCATTCACAGATAACCCGGGCCAGCCCTGCTACACTTACACTGCAGCCTCTCTCTAACCGAGGAGCACATTACTGCTGAATAACACAAGCTAATGACTCATAATTTCTTTAATTTTGTCCTTATAAAATGCCAGTTTGTGGTTGTTTCTCGTGTTTATTTAGCTGCTTGTTTGGGTTTATTTGGCGGCTTCGAGTAAATCTTTAGCTGGTTATCCTCTGACTTAGATTATTTGCAGTGGAGTAAATAAAATATGTGTTAGGTTTAAACCTCCATTATGGGCATCTTTATAATGCAAACGACACGGAAAAATAACTTAAGAAAAGTCGATTGATGCCTTTCTCTTGAATCACTATATGGACATATGATTTAAAGCTTACATTTACCTAATTTAGAGATTTGGTCGAAAAAGGCACAACTATTATTACATTATATGTATTTATTTATAAAAAGAAAACGATGCATTCAGTATAATGACTTTCAGCAGGTTTGTAAAGCATGTTCATGGGCATTTAAAAAACATGAATATGTGTGCTAGTTACATTTGGGAATAATTGATTTTAGATGGGCTAACTCACGTTGCAAGATCACCAGGTTACTATAGAGCAGACTGAGGACGAATCATATTCCTGGATTTGGTGTGTTTGACTTTTTTAATGTTTGTCATTTTAATAGACTGATAGAATGATATCTCCTATCTCGCTCTACTAAACCCATACGTTTCTCTGTATTTGTTGGCCTATTTTGTCTTTCAAAAAATTGACATGGAGTTCATTCTTGTGGTATATTGTGCCTTTAAAAGCACTACAATGTTTTTTTCGATTTTTTAAAATGTGTTTTTCTTCTTCTTTACACATTGTTTCCTTAGCCTATTCTCTCCCCTCCTCAGTTTAAAGCAGCATGCTGCAGTCTACAGATAAATCAGCTTTAGTCTGCTATTGAGACAGCCTTGGGCCTCAGGGCGGGACCTGTCACTTGGTGTCATGACCTTTGCAAACTTTCCCCATGAAGCCTAAATCTCTGCTCCTGCCTGCGTGCCATAAATTGACTCTAGTTAGGGATTTAACAACTGAAACATGCATCTGCCCTTATGTTGGTGGGAAATGCGTGCACTCATTACTGTGTTGAACTTCTATACAAAATAGAAGAAGAAACACTTTATTTTCAAATGTAAAATCCTTTTTTTTTAGCTAGAGACTTGATATGATTGAATCCAAAGCATTTGGTGTCACCTCAGATTTTTAACTCAGTTGTCCTGATGCGACAAACACTTCACAGGCTCCCAGACAAGAAAATCGATATTCCCATTAACCCGTGACGTCGCTAATAAAGGACAGTGACACCGTGTTTTAACGGGACAGCCCTTCACAAGCAAACCCGAAACTAATCTCACGTCATGTCGCTGACAGGACGCTTGTTTTCATCATGAACTTGAAACACAAAACACGTCTGTTTCTGATAGAAAAGTGCCGACACATCCACCTGTCAGTCATGTAAACCTCACCTCTATGTGTATGTGTATGTGTGTGTGTGTGTGTGTGTGTGTGTGTGTGTGTGTGAGTGTGTGTGTGTGTGTGTGTGTGTGTGTGTGTGTGTGTGTGTGTGTGTGTGTGAGTGTGTGTGTGTGTCCAGCAGGAGGAGGAAATACATTGGACACACCGATGAGTCTAAAGCTCATCCCATGAGAGCACACTAGTGTAAATGTACATGTATAATGCATGAGGCCTGGTGTGTGTGTTTTTGGTGAAAGGGGTTATAATCATTCAAAATGAGGGTGTATGCTTTTAAAATGTCTGATGCCGTCGGATTCTTATAAAATCATAATCTACATGGAACAATGAATAAGTGTGCTGTTCCGATGTTTTTGCCCAACATACATGTGTTTTAAACTACCAATTCTGATTGAAATTGCTCCTAGAAAAACGTCATATTGAAACATGGACGTATTTTCGATTATATAATCGCAGCATGCGAAACGTGAGATAAATTCAGGAGATTTGTATCAAATTGTTGTTTTATAGCCAGTTTCTATTTCTAATTGTACAAACGATAAGCAATCTTATTTTATTCACTCATTATCACCACGAATGATAAGAAATTAATCCGGGATTAATAAAGCTTTTCCTTTGCAGATCGTCAACCAGGTGTAATGTTTTTATTTGGAGAAAAACATGATTAAATAAGCCTGAACACGATTGTAAAATAGAATATCTAACTTTAAATGAAGATTAGATTAAAACATATGGCCAATTTGTATGCTATAAATTATCTTTAAATAGCGTCTTTCAAAATATGACACCACATTATGATAAATCTTTGTTTAGGATTAATGGAAAAAAATGATACAATACACTGGTGACTTTAACAAACTCCATGTTGGCACAGCTGATCCAGACATATATCCTTTATCCGAAGAAAATTCATATAAATATATGGAATTATGTTGAGCTGCATTTCCATTTTTTTTTACCACCATAACGAGATACACTTTGACAATTTTAAAAGTTGACTGTCAAAGTTCCCTAAACATTAAAATAATCGAATTTCCTGGAACGACTGAGAGACATGAAGTGCAACGTGAAGCTTCAATTAAATGTCTTAGGTCTGGATATTAGTATTCCAAATATGATGCAAAATCCAGCGTAAAATAATTTTTTGGTTTGTAGTTAATTAGAAAATGAATTCAGTCACAACAGGCCTGAGGTCAGAGAGACTTCAAGCTACTGAAAATGCACCCCCCCCTTCATTTTTACACATGGAGAACAAACACTCACTGGCACAAAAGCAGTGCAATATTATTTTTTATTATCTGCAAGAATTTCAAACACCTGAACAAAATTGAAACTGTTTGTCCATGTTGCCTTCCCTCAAACAAAGAGAATGTTTGTCAGAGAGATTATTCACTGCTGTGTGTGTGTGTGTGTGTGTGTGTGTGTGTGTGTGTGTGTGTGTGTGTGTGTGTGTGTGTGTGTGTGTGTGTGTGTGTGTGTGTGTGTGTGTGTGTGTGTGTGTGTGTGTGTGTGTTACAGGTGCTGTTTGTGGAAGAGGCTAGTGTATTGTCCCTGGGTCAGCGAGGGAACCAAGGTTGGTTGAAATCTACATAACATTACCATCTGTTAAACTTCAAACTGCTCACACACACACACACACACACACACACACACACACACACACACACACACACACACACACACACACACACACACACACACACACACACACACACACACACACACACACACACACACACACACACACACACACACACACACACACACACACACACACACACACACACACACACACACACACACACACACACACACACACACACACACACACACACAGTATCCTATATAGAGAGATCAGTGAAGAAGAGTCTATAGAAATGTAATGTATGCTCTTCAGCCCCACTCCAGCTCCTCTTCCACGTCGTCCTCCTTCTTCTTCTCCTCTTCTTCACTGAGTGCAGACAAGAGCTTGGGCTTGAGGTCTCTGCTGGCACCAACGAGAATCACAAAGAAAATATATTTGAGTTTCTGTGCTAAACATAGAGATTTTTAAAGACACAAGACTCCATTGAAAGAAATTGTGATTTTACCTCACGGATCATAACAGGCTTCATTCAACCTTGACAGAAACAAAATAAGACCCATTAAAAAGGTCTGGTTGATTATTCGACTGCTCCAACAATCACCAGCTCTCATTTGGTTGAAGTGATCCCTTAATTTGTTGAGTTAAATGTACACAGAAGCAGCCATCTTTGGCTCTCCTCAAAGCCACCAGACCCCATTGAAAGAAAGAGTAATTTTACTCAGCTCATCGTAACGCATAACATTTTATATGGGAAATCTAAAAGTTCTCTCACACACACACACACACACACACACACACACACACACGCACGCACGCACGCACGCACGCACGCACGCACGCACGCACGCACGCACGCACGCACGCACGTACGCACGCACGCACGCACGCACACACACACACACACACACACACACACACACACACACACACACACACACACACACACACACACAGGTCCCTCTGAAAGAGCAGGCGGAGCCGGCAGTTGCACATCTGCATTTCAAACACAGACTCACTGGGATTCATTATTAATTAGCCTGCTGAGCCCTGGAGCACTGGCGATGCTGCCACTTCACACACACACACACACACACACACACACACACACACACACACACACACACACACACACACACACACACACACACACACACACACACACACACACACACACACACACACACACACACACACACACACACACACACACACACACACACACACACACACACACACACACACACACACACACACACACACACACACACACACACACTTCGTGACCCCTTTGCCCCCTTTGCTCTACAGTTGAAGTCCTCCCCAGAATACTGAACCTTACCGTTTGTCGCCTCCCTCCCATCCCATCCCCTCCCCTGCTTCCCGGCTTAATGTATGGCAAAGGATGATGAATTACAGGAGTAGATGTTGTTTATTAGGCAAAGCGCAAATACCACAATTGAGTTGTTTAAGCAGGGTATTGTGCTCAATAACATACGTGAGAATCCTAAATCCCCGTACTGGTTCTTCTATCACTTCAATAAAGATTACAAAACTCCTTTCTGCCTCTGTTTGCTTTATTCTCAGCTATTTGCAGGTAATAACATTGTTGTGTTTTGCTTGCCTCTAATTTATGTGTGTGTTTCTGTGCGTGCAGCTCTTTGCATTAACCTCCAGCAGCAGCAGATCGAGGCAGATCAGAAATACACACAGAGATTATGCATGAGGAATGTCTCCAGGGTCCAGAGAGAGACAGAGAGGGAGATCAAACACACTGCAGTGAGAACCCTCTGTCCACAACACACGTCCCACCGCTGCACAAAGTTGGGGCTGTGCAGTTTACAAAAATAAACACGATAGGAAGAAACAAACGTGCTGATGCGGTGTTTCAGCCTATTGTGTGCCTCTGTTGTTGCCCACGGTGCCATTAGTATGCAGGGAGCTAACGTGTGATGTATTCAGGAGCATCAGATCCTATGCTTTCCTGGTTCTGACAGGATCATGTGTTCACTGCTAATATCTGTATGTAAATTAAAGTTCTCTCCTTGACAAATGGAGGACTTGGTTTATTTTTTACCGGTGGCTGAAATAAGATATTTCAATATGCTACATGCGGCTCCATCTATTCATCTCTTTCAATTTGTGTCATCTTCATACCTAGCCGAAACACAATGGTTCGTCAATGAAGTTGTTCTCTACAAGTGCTGCTCAACATGCTGCAAGTGGTGTATACTAAAAGTGCCATATACTACGATATATCTTTCTATACAACAGAGTTGTGTTCTATACAAGAACTGATCTATAAACTAAAAGTGCTGTTCTTTATACTGCAATTCCTTTATATACACTACCACAAGTATCATGTTTTATACTATAAATATTGTTATCTATACGGCAAATGTTGTTCTATATTCCTCAAGTTGTGTTCTTTTATATACTTCAACTATACACTCCAATTGCTGTTCTATATAGCAGAAGTGTTTCACTCATATATTACTATTTTCATTCTATACATCCCAATTATTCTGTTGAATATGTGAAATAAGTGTTGTTTAATATGCTGCAAATTCTGTTCTATATGCTACAAGTATCATTATATATACCACAAGTCACATTCTACATAACCACATGCACTGCATAATAAGTGTTTCTGGGGTTTGACCTCCTCCATGCACCTTGGAAAGTAGGTGAGGTTGGGCCAGATACCCCCGCTCTGCTTCTACTCAATCCATCCATCCATCTATCCACCATTATGGCTCAGATATTATTATCATGGCCACCGGGGTTATAGGTGGGCTGTATGTGATCTCTCACCGCACATCAACACCTCAGCGATTGGCTCGCTCAAGGCTATCACCCCGGCTCTGATAGGGCAGGAATCTCTGGCAGTAATTTGGACATAATTGCATAATTGAGCAGGACTCCACCACGGCCACCTCTGAAGTCCTCCATTCAGGCCTCACCTTGTCACCTTCTATCTGTCTTCGAACTGATGCACCATGAGAGCACAACACACTCTCACACTGCAGCATCCCTGGGAGGATCAGAGCCTCTCCAACCAATTGGATGTGAAGCAAAGCCAGCGGTGGACTTCCGGCAAGCAAGCAAGCAAGCAAGCAAGCAAGCAAGCAAGCAAGCAAACACACACACACACACACACACACACACACACACACACACACACACACACACACACACACACACACACACACACACACACACACACACACACACACACACACACACACACACACACACACACACACACACACACACACACACACACACACACACACACACACACACACGCACACACACACACACGCACGCACACACACACACACACACACACACACACACGCGTCCTGGTTTCATGGAGGATTCTGGGTAGTGGTGCGGTGGGGTTTTCAGGGGGAAACGACCACTTCTCCACAACACAGCGCAGCCTTTGTTAAGACGTGTAATGTAGGATCTGGGGCAATCGCAGAATCCGCACAAATGTTGTTACAAGTACTCGCTCCGAAAGGGAATTCTCGTTCCCATATCGGAGTGTTCCCTGTCGGCCGGCTCTTTCATTCAAAGGAATGTACATATGATTTTTTGTTTCGTACCAATTCCACCTGGAATCTCGAAGGGAAGAATAACAAATATGGGAAACATTTAATCCAGAATAATATGTTTATCCAGAGACCGGTGGACCTGGAGAGGAATGGACCCCCTCTGATGTGGTCTGCTGCCAGTGTGTGTGTGTTTGGGTTGGACGTGTGAGACGGGTGAAGAGACCCTCCACCCCCTGGGGCCAGGAACTCTGGGAGAGGAGGAAGAGAGGTCTAACACACTCTCAGATTTCTAAAGCCCGTTTGTGTGTGTTTGTGATACAGGATGTGACAAAGGCAAGGCACAAGTGGGAAGCGGGACAGAATTGCAGTAAAAACTAGAAACATCCCAGTTATGGTGGAGCTTCTCACAGGGAAGGGGTTTTTCTGCAGGAAAGAAAATGTAATTGTAATCTGCCTAAACTCCCTCTGTCTTTCTGCTGGTGGGGTTAAGTGTAGAGAAAATACACAAAACTCAGATGTGTTTGCGTAAGAAGTGTTTAAAGTGGAATTCTAATTTAATACAGTTTGGGGTTTACTTTTGTAGTTTTGGCCGTCATGAGATTTAAGAAGCGGTTACATTGCTTCATTGCAGGGCAAACAACAAGGGGTCAGATTAACATGCTAACAATTTAGCCAGATTCTCAAAACCACTGCTTAAAAGGTACAATTGCAAGTGAGCGGGGCCAACATGATTCCATTGCAAAACAACACTATTTTTTAAGCACAAAAGTAAAAAAGTATAGTACAGGGCAAAGTTGAACCGGAATGTTGGTGTGTAAACTGGGATGGATGTCTGACAGTTTTATATTCTCCCTTTGCCTTTGTTAACCCTCAAAATGAGCCTGGCTGACCTGAGCCCTTTTCAGACGCACAAGTACATATTCTGGGTATTTTACTTGTTGGACTGAAAGAGCAAATCAATGATCTTAATCTGTGTTTTATTCGTGCTTTTCAAAGGGACATTGGACCCCACATTTTAATGTATTAATATAGATTGTTTTGGTTTAAGATGCAGTCAATTGGAGATACTGGCTTCTCTCTAATATAATGGAACTAAACTGCACTCAGCTTGTAGTGCTTGGAGATCCAAACAGACCTTTTTGAAAACCTCCACAGGAATGTATTTTTCTATAAATTATGACCTGGTTTCTCAAGATAATCCACAAACCTTGTTTTGAACAGTTTCATGTAGGAACTGATTTCTTTCAACCAAACTACAGGTGTACTCTCTGGGTAGATGCACACTTCCTTCTGCACAATCATAATGTTTGTAGACAGGTGCAGGACAATAATTCCTACACTACCACAACTGGAATCTCTTTCGCTTATATTTGAAAAAAAGGTGGACATTTCTACAGAAAATACCTCAGCCACCTATTGACACCAAAACAAACTAGATAGGAAAAGTATGTATTTTGATTTTGGAGTGAATTCTGCCTTTAAGAGCACTATTATTACTCCATCACTTAGCTATCATCTTTTACACACAGAACAAATTAAGCTGTTTAATAAACCAATAACAGAATGGTTGCAGAGCCCTCAAGGTTCGTTTTTCAAATACAACGTCCGACTGCTTTTGATTTATCCGGTCACAGTACAGTGATATCAGAACTGATGGCATTGATGGTTAAAGGGGACCTATCATGCAAAATGCACTTTTGTACGTCTTTTATACATGAATATGTGTCCCGGTGTTCCAGGGAACTCACCAAGTGTCAGAAAACACAACCCTCTCTATTTTCCTCCATACCAAAATCTCTAAAAAAGGGGCTGCAACGGATCTGATACAGACTGATCCAGATTTAAACACTGTCCTGACGTCAGTAAAGTGGCGCTACGGCTATTGGTCAATTCTCCACCTATCAGGGGAATGAGAGGTTGGGCCACAGCCGGCCATTGCTGCTCGAAAGCGCTGGAGACGCTGTAGTACATATGCCAGGCCTGTAAGTGGCGCTGTAGTCTGCCACAAAAGCAGTGAAGAAGACTTCCCTTGCATGGTTGCCATGGTTGCCCTTCTGTTTATTCTCCGCTGTGGCTCTTTTTCTCCCTCCCCGAGGCAAGCGTTTGCGCCTCCTGCTTTAAAACAAATGAATAATGACTCTATATAATCATATGTAAGGGATAATGTGCAGCGACGCGGTCATTATGGGGAAAAGAACACAGACGGCCTGATCAGGAGCCCGACGCGAAGCAGAGGTATCTAGATCGGCATGAGGTGTTCTTTTCCCCATAATGACCGCGTCGCTGCACATTATCCCGCTTATTACATGGCCACGTTCTCAATAAAGAAACGACATGACTCCCAATATTAATTTAAATGCTTTTATGGATTTAGAAAATGATTTTATTGATTTAAAAAATAGTTGTATTGATTTAAATTGAAATGCATCCGCTAAGAAAAATAGTCCGTTGTTACTGTTTGAACTAACGTAGCAACGGCAGGAACTGCTTCGATAGTGTTTTTGAGGAGCTTTTTGATTACAGATTTGAAAACATCGAAACAGTACCGAAGGAGTGGCAGACCGGGGTGGTAGTTCCCCTTTTCAAAAAGGGGGATCAGAGGGTGTGTGCCAATTACAGAGGCATCACACTACTCAGCCTCCCCGGGAAAGTTTACTCTAAGGTACTCGAAAGGAGGGTCAGGCCGATTGTCGAACCTCAGATTGAGGAGGAACAATGCTGATTCCGTCCTGGTCGTGGAACGACGGATCAGCTTTTTACTCTCGCAAGGATCCTGGAGGGGGCCTGGGAGTACGCTTATCCGGTCTACATGTGTTTTGTAGACTTGGAGAAGGCGTATGACCGAGTTCCCAGGGAGTTACTGTGGGAGGTGCTGCGGGAGTATGAGGTGAGGGGGTCTCTACTCAGGGCCATCCAATCTCTGTACTCCCAAAGCGAGAGCTGTGTCCGGGTCCTCGGCAGTAAGTCGGACCCATTTCCGGTGAGGGTTGGCCTCCGCCAGGGCTGCGCTTTGTCACCAATCCTGTTTGTAATATACATGGATCGGATTTCGAGGCGTAGTCGTGGGGGGGGGGGTCTGCAGTTCGGTGGACTAAGGATTGCACCACTGCTTTTTGCAGATGATGTGGTTCTAATGGCTTCATCGGTCTGCGACCTTCAGCACTCACTGGATCGGTTCGCAACCGAGTGTGAAGCGGCTGGGATGAGGATCAGCACCTCCAAATCTGAGGCCATGGTTCTCAGCAGGAAACCGATGGACTGTCCACTCCAAGTGAATTTGTTCAAGTATCTCGGGGTCTTGTTCTCGAGTGAGGGAACAATGGAGCGTGAGATGGGCCGGAGAATCGGAGCAGCGGGAGCGGTACTGCAGTCGCTTTACCGCACCGTTGTGACAAAAAGAGAGCTGAGCCAGAAGGCAAAGCTCTCTGTCTCCCGGGCCATTTCCGTTCCTACCCTCACCTATGGTCATGAAGGATGGGTCATGACCGAAAGAACGAGATCGCGGATACAAGCGGCCGAGATGGGTTTTCTCCGCAGGGTGGCTGGTGTCTCCCTTAGGGATAAGGTGAGAAGTTCAGTCATCCGGGAGGGACTCGGAGTTGAGCCGCTCCTCCTTCGCGTCGAAAGGAGCCAGTTGAGGTGGTTTGGGCTCTCTGCTGGAACTGCTACCCCCGCGACCCGACCACGGATAAGCAGGAGAAGATGGATGGATGGATGGAAAACATCGTTGCTTGCTTTAAAAGTAGCACAATTCATTATGTCAAACCTTGGAAAGTATCTAGATATCCCTGCCCTAATGCCAAAGTAACTGCCAACTCCCCTCTCCTGCAGGGGGGCGTGGTCAGTTGCAGCAAAAAAAAGCCCCCTGCAAAAACAGGGCTGGAAAGAGCAAATAGAGCGAAATGAGGCATGGCTAAAATGCAGGATCTGTTTGGTATTTTGAAAAAAATACTATATTTATATACTTTATATAGGTATGGCCCTACAATATATGTTTAAAATATAGCATGATAGGTCCACTTTAAACTACAGCATTAAGCCCCAAGCTACTGTTATTTTCAGCTCATGCTAACTTGGCTTATAAGAATCCAGCAAAACCTCTGTAAAATATACACACACTCATAGATAAAAGTGACACTGCTACTATCTCCACTACTACTACTACTACTACTACTACTACTACTACTACTACTACTACTACTACTACTACTACTACTACTACTACTACTACCACTACCAGTTCAGTATGCCAAAAGTACTAAATCCTGCTCCCTTTCTCCTCTCTCTTTCTTCCTCTGACTCTCTCTCCATTTCCCTGTGAAAGAGGGTCTTATTGTGGCGTTGTCAGCTGTCTCAAGGGCATCCAGAACAAAGAAGCTTTTCACCCCTCTGCATATCCTCCTCTCATCCCTCACTCTCTCACCTCTCACTCTCTCATTCCGACTTCCCCTATCACGCAAACCCCTCATTTGTTTGCACCTTTTCCACCCCTTCCTCCCCCCTTTCCACTTTTGTTTTGGCATGTAGAGAGTTGCTGGTGAGCTCACTTGCAGGAGCAGGGAGAAGTAAATGACGCGGTAACACTGGTGGAATATTAAAAGATTAAAGCAAGTTGATATGGACTCCACATATTTGATTACTCGGTGGCTGGTGTGTGTGTGTGTGTGTGTGTGTGTGTGTGTGTGTGTGTGTGTGTGTGTGTGTGTGTGTGTGTGTGTGTGTGTGTGTGTGTGTGTGTGTGTGTGTGTGTGTGTGTGTGTGTGTGTGTGTGAGAGATATACATCCTGAATGTATCTGTGCCTGGCAGAGTATGGAGGCAGGAGGAGAGGGATGTGTGAAGGCAGCAGCAGCTGGTGGAGATACACAATGTCAAGAGAGCTCAGAGAGAGAGAGAGGGAGAGAGAGAGAGAGGGAGGACAACAGAGGATGCCTCCTTGGCCGACTGTGTGGAAGGGGGACAGTGGAGCATAACAAACAGGATCCACCTTTCTGCTTGGCTAATTTTCCCCATTAAAACAGCCCAGCAGGAGCCTCAGCAGTCCACCAGCTGGAACAGAGGTTATTTTAGTGCCTGTCTTTCAGCCGGGGTGTGTGTGCGCTTGTGCGTATGTGTGTGTGTCACTTGCATCTATTTTGGCGTGCGCGTCTGAGGTTTGGGGAGGCATAAAGATCTTCCATAGGAGCGGATTCAATTCACTGATATTAATTTCCTTCTCTCCAGTCATGCATAAACAAATAAAATCTCCACGGCTGTCTACAGTATGTGTTTCGCCCTGCTGCGCCGCGCTATAATGTGCTCGCTGCTGATATTGATGTATGTGCCCATATTTGCCCAGTCATCTCTTTATATGGCAAGCCCTCCTCTCCTCTGTCTCAGTCAGATCCTAAACTAATCCCCAACCCTGCTACTCTGACAAGAAAATCCCCTATTTTAATGCATGCACACACACACACACACACACACACACACACACACACACACACACACACACACACACACACACGCACGCACGCACGCACGCACGCACGCACGCACGCACGCACGCACGCACGCACGCACACACACACACACACACACACACACACACACACACACACACACACACACACACACACACACACACACACACACACACACACACACTCACTCACTCCCTCACCCCAGGCCACACATCCCAAATCACACAGACACACAAAAACACACATTTTCTTTTTATCCCTCTGTGTACCTGAACACAACATCCCTTTACCTTTTTGTAAAGCATGCTTCGTACACACGTTGTGATATTTGTTATGGTAATCTCCTCACAGTGTGGTGGCGTTTCTGGAAGTGTATACTGTAATGAAATGTCTTTTTTTGTTCACACAAGGCAGAGTTTGGCAGCGCAGTGTCATTATGCTACAGGCTGTCAGGAAATGTTAACTGAAATCTGCTACAGTCCATTTACTGTAAGAAAACATATTAAGATAACAGACATTTGTGATGTAAAAAAATGGGAGGGGATGTAGTGTTACTGAAACAAAGCATCAATACTGCTAACGCATTTTCCAAAGAGGCGTAATGGTCGTAGATATTGTAGTCTTGGAGAATTTCAAAGCAAATTGGAGTTTTCTTGTTAAGTATGTCTAAATGTCACATTATTTATTTTGCCAGTGAAAAGCAGAGAAAAGCATACTACCATGCAGATCATTGAGAAAATGGGTTAAAGTTTGAAGGTGAATTGCCAACCATGTGACAGATGGAAAAATGTGTTCATTCAGTCTCTTACTAGTTTGTATCTTCAGGTCAGAGGATATACATTTTTCTTTGTTATGAAGGAGTCTGTCCTTCTTCATTCAATATTAATACATAATCAATATATTCAAATAATATATATCCAATAGATTTAAATATATAATTTAAACATATCTAGATGAAACAGTATTGAATAATTCTACTTCAATTCAAAACTAACATGGCAGCTAGGCTACTGATTCTTTGCTAAGCTAGCTTTATCAAGACATGAAATCAGTTTTAATTTAGCATCATGCTGGTATTTAGCTACTGCCTCCTTTAGTAATGCCGAAAAAATAACTACAGGGATGTGTTCATCAAAATGGATATCTTTCTTTGACAGATAGGAAAAAAAACAATAATTAAATGTTGTTATACTGTAGCTTTTGCTAAGACTAGTTGCGGCTATGTCACTTTAACTGTACATGAACAGTATGTCTCTTGCTTTAGTGTCTATTTAGTTGATGCTTAAGCATTTACAGATCACAAAGTCCAGCTTCTTCAGCTTGGCTTGATGTTTAGCTCTGTTGAGCTTAATTTCCGTAGCATACTGTTTTGTTGGAAATCATATATTTATATGGCGTAATAATTCTTTATTACGTTAAACAGATGCCACAACATTAAATTCAGGTATAAACTTATAAAAAAATGTAAAACTAAAAAGTAATTTCGCAGTTGAGATTTCCATGGACAGAAATGGAATCTCACGTAGGCCTACATCTGGGTGCGGCCCTGGAACAGTTTACGTGCTGTGGCCTACAAGAGCAAATTCTCCACCCTCTTAGTTTCCCCTGACTTTAAAAAAGAACTACGCACAGAGGCAGAGAAGTTGGACTGAACGTTTAATTTATGCCCTTGTTGGCCTGTCAGGAAATGTTCCAACTCCATCCCATTTGTATTTCACACAGCTATAAAACATTTTATTTCTAATTTTGGTATTTTATAGCATATTAACACTGATTATAAAACACAACTATTAAACTGTAACCTTATTGAATACAACAGCAGATTATTTATGTTGTGTATATTCAGCTGGTCCAGATGACTAATTGGTGCGTAGTACAAACAGAAATGTGACTCTTATGGTTTATATCAGATGAAACAAACAAAACATAACTTCTCATACGTTGTGTGCTAAACAAATGATAGAGGATGGATTTCATCTGCGGTGCATTCAGCATGTGAAAGGACTGTCTGCGTTTACCAGCTAGGAGAGATGAGGTGTGGTTGACCTTGGCATGTGTGCGAACACACATACTCAACACACCCACGTACACACCAAGTAGGGAGGGAAAACTGACAAATGGCAGTGCAGCAGCTCAGTTAGATGGTAAATGTGTGTTTAAACAACGCAGAGTGACGCTTACACACGCAACACTTAGTGGCCGGTCGGTGATAAAAGATTGATTTGGTTCACTCTCTCACTCTCACTCTTTGAAACACACACACACACAGATACAAACACACGCATGCAGCCACAGTGGAATATGAGTGATGTGATTCAGGACACCTCTCGGCAGCCACTCTGCTTTCCATCCTAACGCCTGAGCAGAATACTAATCACTGGATCACATTACAGAGAGACAGAGAGGGTGAGGTGGTTGCAGCTATAGAAGGAGAAGAAGCAGCATGGAATAGCATGGATTATATCAGATAACAGAGATACAGAGGTGGGCTTTGCAAGCCGTGGTGTTCTTTTTCTTATTCTTTTTTTCAGCCGTGAGCTGCATGCAAATACTGTGTTAGTGATGAGAAAGTAATGTCACGGGCAGGTAAGAGCAAAGCTAAACAGCAGGGTTGGGAACATGCTGGAAAACAGATGACATCAGATAAAAGGGAAGAAGTTCTGTCCACTGTGTGAAAGTCACCTACAAGCTGCAGCTGCTATAGAAACAGTCATTACAACTGCAGTCAAAAATAAATGATTAATAGCTACACTGCCTATATTTGAATACTTTTCTTTAATCCGACTTCTCAACAACCTTTTAGAGATACATATTGTATCCCTTACTTACCTTGTTTCTTGTTCCTTGGAAAACGAATAAGTATAATTATATTGTATGTAATAGATTCAAAAATCCAGCTGCGTAATAAGGAGTTCAGATTACCACCAACTACAATGCATCAGTAATAGTAATCCTAATAGGTAATAATTTAACACTCGCAGGAGCAGTTCTGCTGCAAAATAAGAACTTTTGCTTTTTGTTTAAGACTTTAAAGCTGTTATAGTAAATATTTTCATATTCATGCTAATTTTCTGGTTCCTACTTCTTTGGGTATTACTAGAACATGTTTACATGCAAAGAAGATTCACACACTGCCTGAATACATCTGTAATCACCCAGACAAATCCACAACAACATGCTGAAAGACGTTACAAGGCTCTATAGAAATAGCCCCCTATGTCTAGGGAGTGTTTAAGCGTCTTTCAGCACGTTGTCTTTTCCTGCCCCGTACTTTTCAGTTTGGATTCACTCTCACCAGTGTTTGCAGCAGCTACAGGCACCTTAAGAAACTCCAAGACGATGTTATCTGTAGAGCTTGTCGCACTACCCCCAAGTGCGTCAAAAATAATAAACGCTGCTTTGAGATCATTTTGCTGATTATAACTATATACTTTTACTTAAGTAACATTTTGTATGCAGGACTATTAGAAGTGGTTTTGCCTCTTTTACTTAGGAAAATGCTCTGAATATGTTTTCCATTTTTTGAGATTCGATGAACAAGCAAAGAAAAGAAGCTCGATCCACCTGTATGGGATTCATCCTCAAGAGGCAGCCAGTTAAAGAGACAATTAGTCCCATTAGGTTATCGGAAATAATTGTTCGAGTCATTCAAACTGAGCAATAACTCAGAATAAAGCCCATTTTGGACTAATCTGGATCATCAAATGCCAGTTTAGTCAGTGCCGTGTCCTTTTATTCTCAGTGCTGCACTTGCCTGTACGACCAACATGCAAATACACACGTACATTAAATCTCACTCTCTCCTATACTCACCCTCCCCCCCCCACCCTCCCCTCCCTCTCCCCAACCCCATGCTGAAGCAATTATGTCCAGTGTGTGAGTCTTCTACAGGCAGTGTGAGGGTGATTGATGATGCTGTCAGCACAGCGAACATGTTTTAACGTCAGAATAATCTCCCTGCTAATATATTACATCCACTGGATAGGGTTCAATCATTACTAATAGCACTGCTAAGTTGGTGAGAGGGGAGCTGGTGTTGAGAGCACGTGCCTTTGTGTGTGTGTGTGTGTGTGTGTGTGTGTGTGTGTGTGTGTGTGTGTGTGTGTGTGTGTGTGTGTGTGTGTGTGTGTGTGTGTGTGTGTGTGTGTGTGTGTGTGTGTGTGTGTGTGTGTGTGTGTGTGTGTGTGTGTGTGTGTGTGTGTCATTAATCAGTGCAGAAGTAGAGGCAGGGAAATCTAGATAGGCCAACCAATAACCAACTGTGCCAGTGCAAGGTGGAATAAGCAAGCCAGCTAAAAGAGTTTACTTCTTACATAAATACTCACACATATCCCGTATAGTCAGTGAATGGCGCCGTTATTGTGAATGTGAGAGTCTTACCACCACTTGGTATAATATCGTCTTATGAAATGAAAGAAGTGGAAAGAATGGAGCACAAAGGCATGCAACGCTTCAAAAAGAGGCAGCATTGTGGTGTGTAATCCGCACTGTCTAATCTCTCAAATTGCTGTGACGTTTGATGAAGGGGATCGAGCTGCTGTGAGGAGAGGAACGGGGCCCAGTCAGAGAGGGAGTATGTGTGTTTTCTTTTTGCTGATGTGTACAGATCCAGCTGTGCCCTCCGCGTCTGAACAAATCCTTCTTTAGATACGAGCTGTGTTGTTTACAGCAGTCCTCTGCCTCCAGACACCATCCTCTCTCTGCCTACACTGCCTCCGTTCATTTGACACTGCCTCCTCTCTTATCTGCTTTACGTACTGCTGATCAGATGCACCATCCCCCCACTTTCTATAGCTGGGCAGAATATGCATTTTGTCGCATGTTGCATGCACACGCGTACACATCTGCATGGGAACATAGGAGGAAGGAAAAAGAAAGACAGACTGTGTGTGTAGGAGAGAGTCTGTGGGGATTGGTGTTATATTCTGCTGGTGTCAGCTGGCTCGTGGCCTGCAGATTAATGTGTGTGTGTGTGTGTGTGTGTGTGTGTGTATGTATGTGTGCACACGCATATGTGCAAACAAAGGCGCCCTCACAAACACCCGTAAACAGATTAGCTCGTCTGCTAAGAAACAAAGGGTTAAGAGAGAATGCAGATTTCACATAGAAGGGGAGGGAGGCTGTGTGTCTAGTTTTTGGGGGGGGGTGTGTGTGTGTTTTGCGTGAGGGGTGAGCGGGGCCAGCACGGCGGTGGAGCGTCGTGATCCCTCTCCCTAATACTGTGTGGAGAATCTCCTCGCTGGGCTCAGCTGCCAATTCTCTCCACTGTAACAGTCCCATTCTCCTCCTCAGAAACAATGCTGCCGTGCCTTTCTATGCGTCTCCACACAAAGAGCCCGCGCTGAGACAGACGCTCAGAGCGAACTGAGACACAGCACCAGGACAATAGGCTGAGAATGGTTTTGTTAGGCATTGTGTTGCCTGTTTGTTTAGGCAAAAAATAAAGAAAGTTCCAAGGGACAAGCAACTTCTTTCCTTGTTGTTGATACTTGTTGATAAAAAGGTTTCACAGTTTATAAAAATGGGGATTCATATCTTTGGAGAAACTTGTGTGTTACAGAAAAAAAGAAAATCCTCCACTTTGAGTTGGATTAGGAAAATGCAAGCCTCAAATTCTACTCCTCAAAGGACATGTTTCAAAGCATCAGAAAAAAGTGCATACACACATCTCTCTCACACACACACAGTGAACAGTAAACTAGCATACCGGAAGTTCCCCCTCTACTGGTGGCGGCGGATGCTGAGACGTACTGCCCCAGAGGACCCACCTCCCTGGGACCCTGAGCCAATCACGACAGCCGAAACAAGCCCTTTATCTACAGGGGCTTATTAAGCTAATTGAATTAGCATGTTGTGGTTTCTGAACCCAAATACGATTAGCCTGTTATTACTGTGTTATCAGGGTCCCTTGTTACAGTAACAGCAGGTTACTTTTGGCTGCTTCATTGGCTGTTTGTCTCTCTCCGTCTCTCTCTCTGCCTTGCGTAACACTGGAGCTTTTCATATATTCACTTATCAGCTCTGTTTAATACTAGGCACATTCAAAGTGGATTGATAATAAAAATGCATTTCATACGACTTAAAGCACAATCTGCCTATAGGGCAGAAACTAAAGGGTGGGAGGCAACTTTGGAGAAATCATTGAAGGTAAGCTAAATATGGAAAGTATTCAACCAAAACAATTAACTCTTATTAAGTCAATCCACATTAACACATGAAAGTGCACTGTCTGACTATATTGCTAGAACACGAGTCCACAATCGAAATTCGGTGAGAGGATCGCAGCACAACGTTATCATAGCTAACAGCTAATGCTAACTGCTAACGCTAGCAGACGACCCAACCTCTTATCATTCCAAACTCAACACATACAGACGCTTGGTCAGGATCCTTTGGCGTCACTTTAAAACATTTAAGCAACACAACTTCTTGGTGAGGTTTAGAAAAAATATCTTTCTTTGGGTTGAAAGGTATGTTGGTTACATTGGTTAACTTCAGTTATGGCATAGGTTATGTGCAAAATGGAAGTTAATTCAATACTGTAACATATTTAAGTATCTTAAAATTAATACATGTTGCCTTTTGGTTTCACACGCAACACAAACAGTGTTTTTCTGGTGAACACAGGTCTGTGGGTAGGTAGGTAGACATCGGTAAAGTCATCTGAGCATTTGATGTAATGATTTACGTTGTGTGAATTTCAACAAATATAAAAAAAATTGCTTCTAAATGAATTTGCCCACTGTGCTTTAAAGCACCAAAGACTCCTACTCTACTTGTAATGGTGGATATCTATTTTTGAATGACACTCTTCAATCTTAGCTGTAATGTCACAGATACATTAACCACTGTATTTCATTACCATTTACCAATAAACGTAACATATGACAGGTCATTATAAATGTATGTTGTATGTATATGTCATAGTGTTTGGACCAAAGAGAAAAAAAGAAACCTAATAAAACCTCCAGTGTTTAGTCTTAATGAACCTGTTAACACACAGCGCTCCTTGTGCGCTGAAGCTCCCTTTACCAGCAGGGCAGGGAGTCATAGAGGCCAGCTTCAGAGGGAGAGTAGGAGGTGGGCAGACTGGGTGGAGGGAGGTGCAGGGGTGAGGGAGGGGGGAGCTGGGTGAGGGGGCTGAGACGAGGTTGGGGAGTCAGCTGGTGTCTCAGAGCCTGTGATTAATACACTAGGGCTGCTCTGCACCACCTCCACACCACACTGTCCTCACCTCCAATTAGCATGCTAATGAACCTGCATATGTGTGTATATGTGTGTGTGTGTGTGTGTGTGTGTGTGTGTGTGTGTGTGTGTGTGTGTGTGTGTGTGTGTGTGTGTGTGTGTGTCACCTGAGGGCTCGTTCTCACTGTGCAGCATAAACAGAAACAGGCTGGCATTCAGAGGAATGGCTGCTGCTCTGCTAATTGACTGTGTGTGTGTGTGTGTGTGTGTGTGTGTGTGTGTGTGTGTGTGTGTGTGTGTGTGTGTGTGTGTGTGTGTGTGTGTGTGTGTGTGTGTGTGTGTGTGTTTTGGTGCGTGTGTTATGGGCTGGTTGAATGGGAATGTTTTCTCTCTCTAGTTATACCTGTCATGGTGACCTTTGTTCTGTGTGATTGCTGAGAACTGGACATGAGCAGTCACAGCTCGTTCTCCATGGGTAACATGATTTACAGATCCACCATGAAACTGGAGGCATATGCTAAAATTCAGAGACTGTAAACACACAATAAACAGTAACCAGATAGACACATATATACGTATAAGCACTAGTGGTGCAGTATCAAGTCCAAATACCCAGAAAATACCACTTCCTGTTCCCTCATCTCCAAGTGATCAGTGTTAATTTCGTCAACGAAAACTATGACGAAAAATGTTCGTCAACAACCTTTTTTACACGACGGATGGGGCTTTCACACCAAAGCGGTTCCAGCGCGGGTTCGGAGCCAGAGCCTGAAAAGCACAGGTTTTTCCTGTTCACACCACAGCGGAGCCGCCTCTAAGCTCCGGAATCCGGTTTGTTTCAAGCACCAAAAAATGGTCGGTCTAGAAGCAAGAACCGCATACGTCACACTTACGTCGGAGGGGGCGAGATTGAGCTAACAGTAAAGGTGAGTACGGCAAATAAAAGTTGTAACAAGCAGTAGTGCTGACCAAAGTGACTATAACGCAACCACACACTTATAAAAACAAAACACACACTTTATAAAGTCAGGCAACACTAACCATGCAGGCTTCGTGTGATTCTGTTTATTTGTACCTTACTTTGACCATCCGTTCGCTGTCATTGATCATTGTGGAGAGCAGGCAGACGTTTTGTTTTGTATTATAGCAACTATCGGATGGAATCAATACATGGTGCACAGGTTGTCATGTCCCAACAGGCATTTCGTGTTATAGTCACGAAATTAATCTATTGATTTGTGTTCACCAACACGATTTTCGAAAATGTTTCGTGTCACACAGAACGATTTTAAAAGTAATATAAATGATAACAAATTTGAAGGAAAAAGAGATAAAACAAAATACAGATTTCAGTATTCTGACACAGAACGATTTTAGAAGCAATGTATTTCTATTGGTAGTATGTTTCGTGCCTGCACCAAATAATAACAAATTAGAAGAAAAAAAAGAAAATACAGATTTCCGTATTCCGAGGCTCTGAGCCCCATTTATTTTTCTCGCGGACGGCAAAAAAACTCTGACATTATACAATTAAAAAAATAAAAGGGTTAGGCTTAGGGTAAGATATTGAGAAAGAAAATGTGTTTATGAACCACACAGCTTCTGGTATTCCAAGACCCGACCGGACAAAAAGACGTGGTGCAGGCACGAAACATACTACCAATAGAAATACATTACTTTTAAAATCGTTCTGTGTGACACGAAAAAAATGCAAAAATCGTGTTGGTGAACACGAATCAATAGATTAAATACATTTTGTGACTATAACACGAAATGCCGGGAGACTGGGTTGCATGCCTGACAATCACAAGTAGAATCATAATGAAAAATACGCCGGTAAAATGTGCGTGTAGAAAACGGCTTATGCCACAATAGGATAGCAACAACAAGTAGTCAAGATAGTCAGTTTAGCTTTGGTTGCTATGCCAACATCACCCATTTTATACCAGAGAAACTTTAATAACAGCGTTGTGATGCCCCAAACAGCGTCAATTCAGACTGAAACACATTCACTTATGGGGAATTGGGGATATGTATCAGCTGCTTGTGTGACAGTCAGACAGTGAATACTTTACAGCGCTGCCGTATGAGAGAATAAACTCCCGTGGAAGAGCAGCCAGCACTGCAGCGGTCAGTAAATGCCGCTGAAACACATTAATAAACAATGAACCACGGCACTCTGGAGAAAAGTATAAGGTTGGAGAAGTCGTTATTTAATTTAAAGGAGACCTATCATGCAAAATGCACTTTGTGATGTCTTTTATACATAAATATGTGTCCCCGGTGCGTCGGGGAACTCATGGAGCATCAGAAAATAAAACCATCTCTCTTTTCCTCCGTACTCAAATCTTTTAAAAAACAGGGGTACAACCATAGACTGTATAAGATACAACAATAAGTTAAATAATTAAATAATTGATTACATTTTTTTTTTTTTATATAATTTTTCAATTTTTACAGTTGCTGGTTTATCTATGTCTGTATAGGCCGTTGTTGTGAGTGTGGATGGTCGGAGCATATATAACGTTAGCTTAGCCGATATCCATTCGAAAACACGCATTTTAAAAGGGTTTTTCATCTTTCGTCTTATCTGCAGACTTGTCAAAGCATTAATTCATTGTTTTTACTAACCGGTATCAGTATGTTGTTACTTCGGCATCATTTTGAAACGTGCATTACAATTAAATCACAGTAAAATATGTTCATTTTGCCAGCGATTCTCTCACTAGTTTAGCATACTCAGCCCGGTTGTTGGCCCAGAAAGAACCTCGATTTTGGAGAGCCAGAAAAACTGGGAAAAAGTACCCGCTAGCCGGAACTACGCCTAGTGGAAATTCAACCAAAAACGGACCCGGCACGGCACGCTTAAACCGCGCTGTAGTGGAAATGCGCCAAAAGCCCTTTAAGACGAGACGATGACAAGCTAAAAATAGATTCTTGATAACGAAAACTATGAGGAAATATATATTTAGTTTTCGTTGACGAGACGAGACGGGACTAAGGTGTTAATGGTGGACTATCGGACATTCAAAATGCAGCATATTTTCCCCCAAGTGTCCGTCTTGTCTGTCAAAATGCATCTTACGTTTTTAACTTGCAATATCATTATTTCCGCTCTCTTCACTCCAGAAGAGCGATCTCCCTGAAGGCTTCTCAATCCTCTAATTTCCCCTCCTCGACTCCCCTCCTCGACTCCTATCCTCGTGTCTTAGTCCCGCCCACAGGAGATGCGAGCGGAGGAGTTGAGGAGGGGAACCGAGGAGAGAGGAGTGGAAGCAACAGGCGTTTAGAGAAATGAGAAATCCTCTCCTCTGAGCGGTCATTTTAAAGAGACGTCCATTAATGATGACAGGAGGCACAGCAGCCCTCTGTCTGATGGACAGATGTGTTCATGACCACTTATATATTTACTTTGAATTCATTCACAGTGCGGTATAATGAGACAATAACAGGCTACAGATGCGGACATATACACACACATATATTTATATAAATATATACAATTTCAGAATCAAACAAGTATGAGAGCACTCTCATAATAACATAACCCCCCCCCCCCCCCCCCTCTCTGGTCGCTGAAATGGGGAATTGGAATTACGGGCCAAAGGTTTTATTTACAAGTATTAAAAGCAAGCAGAGGACACCAAACCAACTGAGACCTGTCTGTCCGCAGCATCTACGCACTGTACAACACACACCTACACACTGTACCACACCTACAGCTCCTAAAGCATATAATATATATCAGGCTACAGCCATTGTGTATTTTATTATGTGAAGCACTAAATGGTCTTAGAAAGATATCGACCCTTTGTTTGTAGATATCTACTAAACTAAAGCATACAAATAAGATGTCCTTCAACATGGCGCGCTGAAATCCATTTCCGGGTCACTACCGGAGGACCGAGGAGTCGAGGAGGGGAAATTAGAGAATTGAGAATTCTTCAGACACTCTACAAGGCTCGATGTGGACAAAGCTTGTTTGCCATTAGTGTTTTTGCGTAAGCGCATTGAAAAGAGTAGAGTAGTCTCTCCAAACAGCTAGCCAAAAGGTGTCATATTCAGTCGGAGAAATGCACAATTTTCGACTTCCTAAACTCGTGGCTCTGTTGCCCCAATTACGAGTAACGTTATCACATCAGGTGCGCAGAGGTGGGAGAAGTACTCCAATCTTATGTAGTTCAGTAAAAAAGTACCAGTGTAGGAATACTCTGTTACAGTAAAAGTCCAGCATTCAATATGTTACTCAAATAAAAGTAGAAAAGTATTATCATCAAAATATAGTTAAAGTAGCGATGTTTTATAATGATTGATCATTAAAATGTTATCAATGTTGGTAAAGGTGCAGCTAGTTTGAATGACTTTGTATACGGCAGGGTAGCTTGTCCTTTCATTTAAATAAAGCAATTAATTCGGTTCAAGGTTCTTTATTTCATTTAAATAAACCAATTAATTTGGTTAACAATTTGTTTAGTTTTTCCCTTTAAAATATAACAAAAAGTCCTACAAGAATACCATTGAAGTACCGGATTGATAAGCAGTATCGATAAGAGTAGTATTACCGTTAAAAACCTTAAATATTACAAAAGTAAAGTGTTAAGAGAGTGAAATGTTGGTTTACGAATTTCAACATTTGATGCTGTCACATTGATTCCAATTTCAGATACCTGTATTTGCCTAACTGAATTGGTTTAAAGAGAGAAAACATTTTGACTAAAAGTTGACTAAAATTAAAATGTTCATCGACTAAAACTAGACCAAAACGTTTTGTGTTTTCGTCGACTAAAACTAGACTAAAACTATGAAGGATAGAAATGACTAAAATGTGACTAAAACTAATAACCATTTTCGTCTAAAGACTAAGACTATGACTAAATCAAAAATAGCTGCCAAAATTAACACTGCAAGTGATGTTTTTTTTATGTGACCGTGATGAGAAGCCTGAAATAAGACCTGTAGTTAAAACAAGCTCATATTTGCATAAAACATGTCAGCAAACAACCCACTTGTGAATGTCCGAAGCTTCTATGTGTCATAAACAATGGTTGCTAACGTTGTTAGCGGTAGTGATGTGCTGCCGTAATATAGATGCTTTATAGCATACATTACATTTGTATTTCTGCCTACTGGACTTTACTCTTCGAAGGTCACATAGTGGTGTTAATATATGGAGATTATCCTGCTGATCAAAGCATGGTTAGTATCTTAAACAATGTTAGCCACAAGGTTTAATTCCTGCAATGTAACGAAATCCAATCAGGAAATCCCGTTGGATTTTGTCGGATTTATGACGTCTTACTTCCGGGTCGCCTTACAAAACGAAATCATCACTGCTCAAACAAACATGAGAATTATATCAATCTTTTATTATCTCTTCTTTTAAGTTATGCCCTTTTTAAATCATGGGTCTGTCTCTTAAATTAATTTCTGTCAAAATAGTTAAAAGAAAATCAACATTCACACCAATTTAAAATACAAAAAACACCTTTTGGGTCAGAAGAGTGCACTCCACCATCATTTGGATCCATTGCATTCGCTATTGACCTATTTAGTAAACAAAGCTAATAATGTTCAATAGATTTTAAGTTTGGCAGCTCAGTCTGAGTTTGTAATATATTTCTACTTTCAACAAATGCAGAATTAGGGAGGTAAGAAGAACAGCTTTTCTTTTGACTTACAGTGTGACAAAGGGGTTAATGGTCAACATTTTCTCTATATTTTTGTCGAGTTGGAGAAACGCTGCAGTGACTTCTTTGTCCTGTTGTTTGTGTTGCTTAACCAAAACCATCATTTCACAGTCCAGCATCCAAAATGCAAAAGATAGCAGCCGCACATTTCATCAGCTCGAAAACATCTATGTTGCTAAAAAAGTAAGGATTACGTCACAATTCCCGTAAACAACAATATCAATTTGTTAGCATTTATCCATTCTGTGTTCACACGTATGTACAGGAATGTGCATTTCAGAGTGTGTACGCACATTGCTTGTGTGTATATGGACACTCGCAGGGAAACAGTTAGCAGCAGTGCTACAGTAACCTTTGCAATGATCAGTTCTGTCTGATGGGCCTCTTTAATTAACCTTGTAGGAAATTAATCCCAGTGTTAAATGGACAAGAAAAAGATGTTTGATTACCACCGCGGGCCAACTGGGACTTCTCCCTCTGTCTAATTGCCCAGGAAGAGAGAACAAGAAGAAAAAGTAGCGAGAATGAGTAAGGGAGAAACAGATAGGGGGAGATAGGCGAGAGGGGAGAGCGAAGCACCACGAATCCTGTGGTGTCATTAGCGTCTGTGTGAATGTCAGATAGTCCCCGGAGCACTGATAAGGCTCCACCACGAAGAGAGGGGATAGAGCAAGAGGAACAGGACATTCAGGAAAAAGAAGGAAACATTTTGATACACTGAGTGACAAAACACTCTACATAATGTGCAACGAATCCTGAGTGGGAATAAGTACGAAACTAAGTGTTTGTTATACAACTTGTTAGCACGTGAGCCTGTTGAACGCTGAGAAGTTTAGCTTCATAGTGTCATCCTGGCTAACGAAATGGACATGCTAACAACGTTAGCTAGTAGTCAGAAGGACAAGCTAACGGCATTAGACAGGAGTCTGACAGGATACCTGCAGTGTAGTTTAATGTTTTTTTGAAAACATGGCTGCACATCGATATATCTGACAACAACGTTTCCATCGACAGCTGCCAGACTGTTCTAGCAAGGAGTCTATCCACAACATTTTCATCAACAACGTTTTTAACATTCCATTGATGGCTTATGACTGTTAGTTCAGAGAGTCTCAGTGGCTACAAGACTGTTAACCAGGTCAAGCAGGATGACACACATTACACCCAGGGTTTCTCACAGATAGACTTTACTTGGGCGGGCCACCCATATTTAACGTCCGCCAAAGTATATTTCGCGACCCATTTAGGTTTAATCTTTTTGTATCCGTCTGCGGGCACGACGCCATCTGTGATCGACTAACTACCCCTCCTGTACCTGTCCCCTCCGCTATCGCGTGAAGGATCTGCTTAATGCGCTCCGCCAACACACTCTCACTCCCTAAGCGTCCAATAGCGACGTTTGGTCAGTGTCCGTGGCGTCCAATTGTGACGCTCCTAGGCTCCTTCAGCGTCATAAAAGGACGCAAATAGCTTTCAACTGATTGCAATGTATTCCCATCTGCGTCGGGATTTGACGCTCATGGAAGCACGGCATTCGTTTGTGTCGGCTGCCCTTAAAGGTAATGTGAGCGTCCATTCCCAGGAGTAAATGGCAGAAGACACTACACTACCCAGAATCCCCAGCTATCGTTTGGACTACACCATGTGCTCTTGACAAACCCCGTGATAGTCCTCAAGCTCTGTGATTGGAGAGTGTGCTCCGAGGGTGAAGCCGATTCTCGAACAGCACTTGAAATGGGATGGAACCACGCAGACTGT
Source organism: Pseudochaenichthys georgianus (assembly GCF_902827115.2). Lineage (NCBI taxonomy): Eukaryota > Metazoa > Chordata > Actinopteri > Perciformes > Channichthyidae > Pseudochaenichthys > Pseudochaenichthys georgianus. The sequence goes on from NC_047512.1 coordinate 31,252,874, forward strand.
CCAAAACTGGATTTTAACGGGTCCACCGCGTCCCCCCTCCCCCACCCCATCCCCAGAACTACACATGCTGGCTATTCTGTTTCGCAACATGTTCTCTATGGCACGTCTCTACTGGGAGTTGTAGTTTTAAAAGACGTTTTCGTATTTCCCATAATAAGAAGTTGCCAGTATTAAACTGTGTACATCCCTGGAGGTTTAGGGGACAGGAAACACTCACATTTAAAACATATAATTAATATATGGTGCGTGCCCATTATGGGCAGTATTAATATATATACCCACATGCCAGCTAAGGTCAGAAGAGCTTTATTTAACAGCTGGTCTTATGTGTGTGACCTCTGTGATAACATTACATTACATTAATTGATAAGCCTGAAACATGCACTTGTCAAGGTTCAGAGGCACATTTAGCAAATATGGCAGTAGCCATCGATCAGCTTAAGATAAGATATACTTTATTGATCCCAAGTTGGAACATTTGCGTTACATCAGCATGTGTAACAGTTAAATATGCAGTTGTGTTTATTTGAAAATCATTTAGTATAATCACATAAATTCTGTGTTTTATATTCAACAATTCTGTGTTCTTTATTTATTGATTGTTCAATACCTGACAAGGCCGGAGATGAAATATCTACATACATCTAAGAGTATAATACATTATGTATAATATCAGTTAAAATAAGTGCTTCAACATAGTTAACATTGCTGGAGGTATGCACAAATATTGATAGATGTCTTGTAATGCACTATTGAGGAACCTGCAACCCAAGTTTTTCATTCAGTGCAGAACTACACCACAGTTGTGTAGGCCTATATGATCTGTCAATAAACCTTAGAAAATCTTGAAATCTTGAAAGGGATGTGCAAAATAGTCATTACATACAGTCTTTAATTAACAATCAGTAGAGAATAACGAGTAATGAATATACTTTATAGGGATCGTATTAATATCTAATAATAAAATATTGAAATTCAATAACATGCTTTAACCACCAGGTGTCCCTTTATATCATCTGTGCACCTTTATGGTGTAAATACAGCCTATCTACCAATTGGATCAAATATAAAAGTGAGCCGAATTAGTGTTGATACTGCAAGGAGACGTATTGTGTGAAAAGAAATGTAAGATGTTGTTTAATGGCTGATATATTTATGATCCACGTCACGTTTTCAGTTCCTCATGTTTGTCTTCTCATCAGGGCTCTATAAATACAGAACTACGGCAGATATGTAATATGTAATGCAGCCGAACCGTGTATTACAATGCCGTTATGTGATGACTTTCAAAGAGAAAAGCAAGCACACTCGGAATAAGGTATTATTATTATTTTGGTCTGTTTCCGGTATTTGTTAATGACGATGTGCTCTGAGATGTGAGACTGGAATTGCACAGGGGGGAAATAACGTAGGCTATCTTTAGATGCGGATTTTGTTAAACTAATATGTTTAGGCTGTGGACCAACATTATACATTGACGGGGAAGGGGGTAGCAATAAAGATAACACCATTAAACAGTTACACAACATAACAGAAATAATATCGATAGCAGCGTCCCTAGCAACCACCTTGGTAACAATGAAAACGTCGCGATTTCCTGAAGTAATCTTCGTAATAACTAGCAAACTAAAGATCATGTACATCCACTGCACACATAATCTGAAATAACAACTCATATTTCTCGCATCAAATGACATCAAAACGCATTTTAATGGCCAAACTAACTTTAAAATAGACATTTTCCACCCAGAATAAAACGAAGTTCGGCCATGTTTTCTTTTTCTGCAGAGGGAAATTTGAAGATCACGTGACATAGACGCCAGCCATCGGAATGAATGGTGAAAAAAACGGGGTTTGTCAAACAGAGCACATGGTGTAGGCCAAACGATAGCTGGGGATTCTGGGTAGTGTAGTGTCTTCTGCCATCCTTTACTCAGAAAACATATTTGTTTCTCCGAATCGAAGGGGAAAAATACAAAAGCATTGCACACAATTTAAACCAATCAATGTTGTGTAATTAACAAGGATAATCTGGTGTTTTTTAGTCGATGAGTAGTGCAGATATCACTGTAAAATCAATCGACAGTAAGAGGAGTACTTACTTCCGGGTGTAAAATTCTCCGTTATCCAATGGGAATGGATGCTCACATTGCCTTTAAGGGCAGCCGGCATAAACGAATGCCGTGCTTCCATGAGCGTCAAATCCCGACGCAGATGGGAATACATTGCAATCAGTTGAAAGCTATTTGCGTCCCTTTATGACGCTGAAGGAGCCTAGGAGCGTCACAATTGGACGCCACGGACACTGACCAAACGTCGCTATTGGACGCTTAGGGAGTGAGAGTGTGTTGGCTCCGCAGTAACTCTGCTGTGAGGCTCCGGCGAACATGAGCGTGCTCCACTAGCACGTCCCGTTCTCGGCTACCACCACAAGTATATTTAAGATCTGTGAGAAACACTGACACCAATTTTAAATTCATTACATTGGCTCCCCACTCATTTCAGAATTGATTATAAGGTTCTGGTTATTACATATAGAGCCCTGCGTGGAAATACAACAGAATACACAAGTGACCTTCTCCATCCTTACATTGCCAGTAGGTCCCTTAGGTCTTCAGACCAGGGCCTACTGGCTGTCCCACGGTCTCGTTTAAAAACGAAAGGTGACCGTGCCTTTCAGGTGGTGGCTCCAACACTGTGGAACAACCTGATCTCACCAGAATGCGTGACTCCACCACGACTCCTTAACACCACAATGCGTGGTGGAGTCACGAACTTTGTTACATTTGCGTGTCGGCACCACGCAAACAACCCCAATAGGCGCGTTCACACTGCGGTACTTTTCCCACAAAGGTTCATGCGAACTTAGTTCATGCGAACTCTTTAGTTCGCATGAACTAAATACAGATCGCATTCACATCAGAAAAAGTCCCTGGGGGAGGATTAGGCAAATGAAGCCGCTGACGTCACTTCTTCTTCTTCTGCTTTGGGTTTACTGGCAGGCCGCAACCCACTTCACGGCGTATACTGCCGCTCAAAGTCCCCGGCCGGAAGTCCCCGGAGTTGGGGAAGGCTTCAGTATAAGCTGCTGGGAGTCCCAGCAGCTTCTACTGAAGCCTTCCGAGTAAATCGCCAGAACGCCGACACCTCCTCATCTCCACCGCTCCCATGTTTTATTTTGTGTTGCCATAAGTTAGTCTCTCTGCGTTTCTGCGCTGGGCTAATGCTAATGCTAATGCGAGGATAATAAAATGGCGGCTTCACAAAACTTTTTGGGAGTTTTACGGGGCGTGGTTTGCAATTCGCCCAGCCAATCAGGAATATAGCTCTTTTCTCAAAAAAGAGCCGCTCGAAAGTCCCTGCTTTCTAGCAGGGACTTTCGAGGGGATTAAAAGGTTCGCATGAACTACTTTTAGTACCGGCTCTTTTTGGTGTGAACGCGAGCATGAACTAAGTTTGCATGAACCTTTGTGGGAAAAGTACCGCAGTGTGAACGGCTAATGTAAAGTGAATGAGGCTCCTTTGTCGTGGTGCACACACGCATTTCTACAACGTGCATTGTGTGTAATGCAACTGTTATTTTTATTACATTAGTTAGTTTTTAAGGAAGGCCAGAGCTTCAGCTGTGTCAAATAGATTGTTCCCTTCAGTTAACGTTATTTAAAAGATAATGATCATGTCCCCTGTATTGTATTACGAGCGTCCATTCCCATTGGATAACGGAGAATTTTACACCCGGAAGTAAGTAGCCTATTCCCCTTACTGTCGATTGATTTTACAGTGATATCTGCACTACTCATCGACTAAAAAACACCAAATTGTCCTTGTTAATTACACAACATTGATTGGTTTGAATTGTGTACAATGCTTTTGTATTTTCCCCCTTCGATTCGGAGAAACAAATATATTTTCGGAGTTTTTGGACGGCAGAAGACACTACACTACCCAGAATCCTCAGCTATCGTTTGGGACTACACCATGTGCTTAGCTTGACAAACCCCGTGATCAGTCCTCAACCTCTGTGATTGGATGTGCGACGTTTACACAGAGCGTCCAAAAGGACTTTGAAATGGAATGAAACCCATCTACGGCACACTATTCAAAACAGGAATCGAACGTGTCCTACCCCCCTCCCCCCCTTAGGTCACAGGCTCCTCCAACAGTGCTACGCAATAAAACAGATGCACAGAAAAAATAGTGAAATAGTGCAATAAGAGTCTATATACAAGTGATTGGAATATGATATATGAGATAAATAATTTCTAAGTAGCAGCCAGATGAATGTTATTTCTAAGTTCAGGTGTTTAATAGTCTTCTGGCCTGTGGGATGAAGCTGTCTCTGTGTCTGGTGGTTTTAGTCCGAATGCTGTGGTACCGCCTGCCAGACTGCAGCAGACAGAACCGTTTGTGGCTGGGGTGATGGTGGTCTTTTATAATCCTGAGGGCTTTCTTTAAGGTTAACCTGGTATTTTTAATCCACTACATTTATTTTAGTTACTTTACAGATTTGGATTAATGATGTGAAATATAAACAACCCTTAAATCAGACTTTAGTTACACCTGAATGAAATTCAGTGAAGGTGATTGTCAAGTGCCAACAATCAGGCGAGATATTTGATAGTTGGTTGCTTGAGAAGACTAAATATTTATCTGCAGATCCGTTTAAAGCATATTCATTACTCGTTATTCTCTAATAGTTCATTAAAGACTGTATATAATTGCTATTTTGCACATCCCTTTCAAGATTTCAAGATTTTCTAAGGTTTATTGACATATCATATACACAACAGTGTAGTTATGCAATGAATGAACAACTTGGGTCACAGGTTCATCAACAGTGCATTACAATACATCTATCAATGTGTGTATACTTCCACCATTACACTGTCGTATTCTGCACATTTCTTTAATTAAAGCCTTATTAGTTAGCACATCCTCCTATCAGGCACTAAACTGTTTTACTCTAGATATCATTTGAGTATCTTCTTGATATTTTCTATTCTATATTTATATAATTGACCTTCTACTTTCCCACTATTTTGTATGTACTCTTAATATTTGAATGTTTTCATAAAATATAACACATTCAAAAGTGCGTTACAAAAATGAAAGACATTAAGAAAAAGGCATTTTAAACAGTCATTAAAAAGCAACACAATCTTCCTGCATTGCAATTACTCTAAACGTGCAATAACGTGCTTTAACCAGTAGGTGGTTTGGGTTAAAAGGCTGTCAAGTTTACAGTGTTAACAAAATAAAATATACTGCTGTTTCCGGTTTAGTTTACGACGAATATTATTTTGTTATTGTTTTGATATTTGTAACACAAAAGCGATGGAAAAAACCCATAGCAACCAAAAAAAGATGGTCTTAACATGACCCAGTCGTCTAGTAGTTAATAAAAAACAATAATATCAAAACAAGATATTACTACTAACTTTATTGTGAAATTAAAACAGAACGGTAAAAGAATAGTTTCCGGTGTATTCTGATGCCCGATCTCTGTAGATAAATAAAGAACTAAGACAGATGTGTAATATTTAATGCAGCCAAACCATTTATTACAATGCATTCATGTGATGACTATCAAAGAGTAAAGCAAGCACTGCTGAATAAAGTATGATTTTCTCTTTTACGAAACGTTTTTTTTCATATGGAATGCAGTTGGAGGTCAACCAATCAAAGAACTTGAGGACTGATCACGGGGTTCATGGTGTAGTCCCAAACGATAGCTGAGGATTCTGGGTAGTGTAGTGTCTTCTGCCGTCCAAAAACTCCGAAAAAATATTTGTTTCTCCGAATCGAAGGGGGAAAATACAAAAGCATTGCACACAATTCAAACCAATCAATGTTGTGTAATTAACAAGGACAATTTGGTGTTTTTTAGGCGATTAGTAGTGCAGATATCACTGTAAAATCAATCGACAGTAAGGAGAATAGTCTACTTACTTCCGGGTGTAAAATTCTCCGTTATCCAATGGGAATGGACGCACGTAATACAAGACATGATCATTATCTTTTAAATAACGTTAACTAAAGGGAACAATCTATTTGACACAGCTGAAGCTCTGGCCTTCCTTAAAAACAAACTAATTTAATAAAATTAACAGTTGCATTACACACAATGCACGTTGTAGAAATGCGTGTGTGCACCACGACAAAGGAGCCTCATTCACTTTACATTGGGGTTGTTTGCGTGGTGCCGACACGCAAATGTAACAAAGTTCGTGACTCCACCACGCATTGTGGTGTTAAGGAGTCGTGGTGGAGTCACACATTCTGGTGAGATCAGGTTGCTGTGGAACTCTCTCCCAATAGTCATTCGCTCTGCAGTCTCTGTAGAAGCTTTTAAAAAACTACTGAAGACCTATCTTTTTACATTGACTTTTATTTCTATTTGAAATGTGTGTGATGTGTTCTGTTATTATGTTCGTTCCTTTCAGGACTACACGTGGTCTGTGTTTTGTTTTTATGTTGACCTTAAAAATATCTGCCGCATTTGGTTATTGTATTCATGTTTCTGTGGTCTTAATTTTTACTTTTGTTCTTACTTGTGAGCACTTTGTGGATTATATTTCTGTGAAAGGTGCTATCATAAGGACTTTTATTGCGTATATTACTGAAATTACAAAAATTATGCTGCCACAAACCTAATATCCCTCTGGGATTTATAAAGTATTTTGATTGATTGATATCCTACTGTTACTTCATGAAAATGGTATAAACATATTATCTAGCAAGTAGTGTATTTTTGTGGTGTGTAGATAACAGGTATTCACTATCATGAGAGGATTAAGTTTAAGGTTGCTTGATTGGTTGTTTAGGATGTTTAAAACAGCTTGACATGCTTTTCAGTGACCTTGGTTATTTGATTTCATTGATTTCATTGTAGCTGCTGTCAATGAAATCTCTGAAGAACCAGCACCTTACCGTGGTAGAGAGGTTTGTAGAGAGGTTTGTGTGCCCTGATGAACCTGGGGGCTGTGTTGTCTGGAACCTTGTGTTCCTGGTAGGGTCTCCCATGGCAAATTGGTCTCAGGCAAGATTGGTTGAAAAGACCTCATGAAAGACGACACAAGAAGTGAGGATACCCGGCCCGGAAGCCCGGGGTCCCCTTCTGGAGCCAGGCCCAGAAGGAGGACTCGTCGGCGAGCGTCTGGTGGCCGGGCTTGCCACGGAGCCCGGCCGGGCCCAGCCCGAAAAGGCAACGTGGGCAACACCTCCGCTTCTCCGTCCCGTGGGCCCACCACCAATGGGAAACAACGATGGGGTCGGGTGCGCTGCCAGAAGGGTGGCAGTGAAAGCGGAGGATCTCGACGGACCAGACCCGGGCGGCAGAAGCTGGCTTTGGGGACGTGGAACGTCACCTCTCTGGGGGGGAAGGAGCCGGAGCTTGTGCGGGAGGTGGAGCGTTAGCAGTTGGATCTGGTTGGGCTCACCTCTACGCACAGCGTCGGCCCTGGAACCTTACTTCTGGATAGGGGTTGGACTCTATTCTTCTCCGGAGTTGCTCAAGGTGTGAGGCGCCGGGCGGGTGTGGGGATACTCACAAGTCCCCGGTTAGGTGCTTCGTTGTTGGAGTTTACCCCAGTGGACGAGAGGGTCGCCTCCCTACGCCTGCGGGTTATGGGGGGGAAAACTCTGACTGTTGTGTGTGCTTATGCACCCAACAGCAGTTCAGAGTATACGGCCTTCTTGGAGACCCTGGAAAGAGTCCTGTATGGGGCTCCTGAAGGGGACTCTTTAATCTTGCTGGGAGACTTCAACGCACATGTGGGCAATGATGGAGACACTTGGAGGGACGTGATTGGGAGGAACGGCCCCCCTGATCTGAACCGGAGTGGTGGTTTGTTACTGGACTTCTGTGCTAGTCATGGATTGGCCATAACAAACACCATGTTCGAGCATAAGGATGCTCATAAGTGTACGTGGTACCAGAGCACCCTAGGCAGAAGGTCCATGATCGATTTCGTTATCGTATCATCGGACCTGAGGCCGTATGTTTTGGACACTCGGGTAAAGAGAGGGGCGGAGTTGTCAACTGATCACCATCTGGTGGTGAGTTGGGTCGAGTGGCGGGGGAAGCCTCTGGATAGACCTGGTAAGCCCAAACGTGTAGTTCGGGTGAACTGGGAACGTCTGGAGGAGGCCCAAGTTCAGGAGGCCTTCAACTCACACCTCCGGCGGAGCTTTTCGGGCATGCCTGTGGAGGTTGGGGACATTGAACCAGAGTGGTCGGTGTTCAAAGCCTCTATTGCCGAAGCCGCGGCGGGGAGCTGTGGTCTCAAGGTCCTAGGTGCCTCAAGGGGCGGTAACCCTCGAACCTCCTGGTGGACACCGGTGGTCAGGGAAGCCGTCCGACTGAAGAAGGAGGCCTTCAGGGATTTGTTATCCCAGGGGACTCCCGAGGCAGTTGCAAGGTACCGATGGGCCCGAAGGGCAGCAGCCTCATCCGTGGCCGAGGCAAAGCAGCGGGTGTGGGAGAAGTGACCGAGTGTGAAGCGGCTGGGATGAGGATCAGCACCTCCAAATCTGAGGCCATGGTTCTCAGCAGGAAACCGATGGACTGTCCACTCCAAGTAGGGAATGAGTCCTTACCCCAAGTGAAGGAGTTCAAGTATCTCGGGGTCTTGTTCTCGAGTGAGGGAACAATGGAGCTTGAGATGGGCCGGAGAATCGGAGCAGCGGGAGCGGTACTGCAGTCGCTTTACCGCACCGTTGTGACGAAAAGGGAGCTGAGCCAGAAGGCAAAGCTCTCTGTCTACCGGGCCATTTTCGTTCCTACCCTCACCTATGGTCATGAAGGATGGGTCATGACCGAAAGAACGAGATCGCGGATACAAGCGGCCGAGATGGGTTTCCTCCGCCGGGTGGCTGGTGTCTCCCTTAGAGATAAGGTGAGAAGTTCGGTCATCAGGGAGGGACTCGGAGTTGAGCCGCTCCTCCTTCGAAAGAAGCCAGTTGAGGTGGTTCGGGCACCTAGTTAGGATGCCACCTGGGCGCCTCCCTAGGGAGGTGTTCCAGGCACGTCCAGCTGGGAAGAGACCAAGGGGTAGACCTAGGACCAGGTGGAGGGATTATATCTCTTCGCTGGCCTGGGAGCGCCTTGGGATCCCCCAGTCAGAGCTGGTTGATGTCGCCAGGGAAAAGAAAGTTTGGGGCTCTCTGCTGGAACTGCTACCCCCGCGACCCGGCCACGGATAAGCGGGAGAAGATGGATGGATGGATGGATGCTGTCAATGCTGCAATCTACAGAAAGATCTACTTAGTTCCACTAAGTTCCTTATCCTTGATAAGTCGTTGTGAGATTGTGAGCATTATTGTCACAGGTTACTATTTTCTTTAACACACTTTTATTTTCACTGGGGAAGTGAGTGTCTTACATCCATATTCCCCCTTCTCTACATCAATCTTCTTTTGGTCTCCATTACTTTATCTACCTCTCTTCCCTCAGGCCTGTCGGAGCAGGTGCTTCCCTTCTTTCCTGACTAATGTTTCCAGATCTCTGCACTGACCTCAGCTATCTATGACTCATCCCGCAGCGTGCTGGCTCCGTGTGTCAGTATGTGTGTTGGCTTTGTTCATCCGTGTGTGTCGACTTCCCGGATCCCTGCGTGTGTCTGTAGCAATAATCCAGAAGACAGAGTGAAGAGAAGCAGCGGAGGCCACGTCCGCTGTTTTAAGGTTTGGCTGTTTAGTCTGTCTGAACACTTTCTGATCAGTCATTGAAAAATCATTGACTATAGCCTACTGTATGTTCTAGTTATCTTATTCAAGGGATTGAAGTAAGACAAATGATGCAGACTTTGACTTTTATAGTCAAATTACTGATTTTTTTTATTTAGTAGCCGTGTAATTAGGATTCAAGACGTGTTCACCATTCATGTTAGTGTTCATTTCACAATAATTACCAACTCACTTCATTATCCCTCCCTTTGAATACGTTTTTACTTTGTTAAAAGGTATTATAAGTTATCTCAAGTCTAGGTAACTTAATCAGTAAGCATACATATTTGAAGATCATTTTTAAGAATCAATACTGACCTTGACATAAACTGACTATAGACATCTGTTTTTTTAAATCTGCATTTATATGTGAGTCCCTTTGAATAGTGTTATTGTCAGTCGTGCTTCTACTCACCTCTTTGTTTATGTCTCACCTTGCGTTTTCCTCTTTAGCTAACAAGCTTCAGAAGTTCGTTAGCGTTGACTCATCAGCAGGGTCAACCACTAAAAACACACATTACAACACAGCCAGAAGATCACATTACACTATTTGAATAAATACAAGGCAATTTGTCACTGTCATGTCAAAGTTGCCCCTTTCTCTGTCTGCCCTTGCTGGCTCTCTCTTCCCACCCCCTCAATACCCAGACTACCTCTGCCCCGGCACAGCAGCAGGAAGCAGTAATGGTGATTGTATTAACCCCTCGTAGGGAGCGCTGACCTTCACTTCTGTTCAGCTGGAGGTAATCGTCCAGGAACACACACACAGAGAGTTGTGTTTGAATACTTACACACTCACACTTAAGGATTCAGGCTAAGTTGAACATTTTGGACGAAAGTGTGGGATTTTAAATTTAAAAGATGAAAGTGTATTTCGTAAGGTGGTTTTCTACCTGGCGCCAAGAGAATCAAGCTAGCTAGATTACTAACTTTCAAATTAAAATGACTTACAATTACTCACTACTGCACCTGTTGGCATCTGTTCAACATCCAAAAAGTGAAGGTAATTGGTTTGCCCGTGATAACATTTTAGGACATAAGCACCATAATTCAGATAAAACAACAAGGTAAGTTAACAAATGTCCTGTTTAAGTGCTTTTTCAAGACCACTATAAAAGTATTTTTTTCCTCCTAATTGAATGACAAAGTATTTGATTTTCTGATCTTTGAATTTGCAGGGACATCATCAGTGCCTTCTTAAATTGTTACAAATCATTGATTTAAAAGTGTAACCGTTTTACGATCTTATACCGCCAACGCCAAGATTGGTTAGGTCAAGTCAGAAAAACAACTTGGTAAAGGTTAAAAGATCATGCTTTGGTTTCAAAGTACTAATTTGTTTAGGGACCTTACAAACCTAACAGGTAAGGTAACAAGCATAGTCATTATTAAAAGAAACGTACAATGTAGACGGTAAAGGAACAGCAACTTCCTGTGTTGAAGTCCGGTATTTTGTTGACTCAGTCAATTTATAATAACATCAAATGCCACTTGAACATCAAGAAATGTACATTGACCGATATAACTGACTATTTAGTTTTAATTGTAAGCTTTATCATAATTTACAACATTACCATGGCAGAAGGTGTAGTGGGAAAGGAAATGACAAGAATGTTGACAATTCTCCTTCATGATAAATGCTTTATGTATTTCTCAAAGTAGAAATTATTTTAACTCTTTGCTCTAATGGCTTAAGTGAATGCTAAAAACTCTGTGTAAACCACATGTTTAAAGCTGAAACCTTTTCCCAATGTGCAGGGAGGTGTAGTTTTCCCCATCTAAATCATTATAATTGACACAGTCTACTTTCTCACTCACCTATTTTCTGCATTAACATTCCTTAGTCACCTGGTAGTCACACCCTGTCTCTCTCTCACGGAGCGTCCACACTACAGCTTAAAAAAAAGCTTGGAGCTGGGCGTGTCTGGAGCTTGGGGATTTTATTCAAGCAATGCGACCAACAACCAATCACATGAATCTCCCGCCCCCGACATACAAAGCAAAACCCCCCGGGGATTTTATGGGAGCAATATATATATAAACTCCCCAAACAGGCGAAAACCTACCAGTTTCACCCACTGTCTCTGCTACCTCCCTCCATGCCTGGTTCCTCCGGTTTGTATCCCGATAGGTGAAGAGGGTCTGGTCTTACAAAACCGGGTGATTTTCTACAGCGATAATTAGTTTCTCCTCCAACTTTTTTTGAAATATAGAAATGAACGGCGGGATATCTCTCCCAGCTTAGACACGGTTTGATTGGCTACGGCTTGAGCTGTCAGATTTTCCGAAACGGGATTTGATTGGCTGGCGCTGGCTACTCTGGCGTCCGGAGACAGCGGAGACGGACCGCTCTGCTACCCACAATTCAGTTCGGCGAAAAAGCGAGGCAACGTGACGTCATCCCATTCAAAGTGAATGGGCAGATTGGAGTTGTCGACGCTGTAGTGTGGACGGGCCGTCACTCTGTTACACCCATCAGCTCAATTAGTATTTAGGCCCACTTCACTTTCACCTCAGTGCCAGATCGTATTTTGCAGCATGCCAGTCTTTCCCGCATTACCCTTCAGATTTCTCTCCCGGTTTCGACCCTGCCTGTCCCTGACCAGCCTGCCTCGCCTGCTCCCTGACCCGTTCTGTACCTGCGACTCCCGTCCTGCTTTCTCCTGGAATCCTCGCCTGTCCCCGACCAGCCCTTTGCCTACTATCTGCCGTTTTGTCTCCTACCAGCCTATTGCCTTCAATAAAGCTGGTTACCGACTATCCCTGGTTTCCCGTGTTCTGCATGTTGGTCCTCAGTTCGTTTGTGACAGAACGATCAGGCTAGAAATGGACCAAGCAAACACCGGGTCTCCTAGAGACCGCTTTGAGAGGGTTGAGGATGCCATCCAAAGACAGGAGGTCACGATAGCTACCTTAGCTACCGAGACCCACCAGGCAACCTCAACCCAGGGACAAACACTGGCTTACCTTACCTCACCGTACAACAGCTAGCCGCTACCATGGCTGCTACCGTCCCTCCGCCCGCAGCTCCGATGCTCGCTCCAACCCCTGGCCCGACGGGATACGCTCCGGAGCCTCGTGTGGGAACGCCGGAACGCTACGCTGGTGAGCCGGAGGGATGCAGTCCTTTTCTCACAAACTGTTACTTATTGTTTTCACTGCAGCCACACACCTTCGCCTCCGAGGCGGCTCGGGTAGCTTTCACCGTTAATCATCTGACGGGGAGAGCCCGTTTATGGGGAACTGCAGAGTGGGAGCAGCAGACTCCAGCCTGCGCCTCTTTTGCTGCATTTTCCGCGGAGATGCGAACTGATCGGGGCGACGGTCAGTCTCACCTCCGGTTTCCACCCACGGGCCAATGGCCAGACCGAACGGAAGAATCAGGAGATGGAGACCACTCTCCGCTGCATGGCTTCCAATCATCCCACAACCTGGTCAAAACAACTCCTGTGGGTGGAGTATGCCCACAACACCCTCATCAGTTCCGCTACTGGTCTTTCCCCTTTTCAGTGTGCATACGGTTTTCAACCCCCATTGTTCTCTGCATTGGAGAAGGAGGTTACCTGTCCGTCTGTCCAGGCTTTCATCAGACGTTGTCGGAGGACTTGGAAGCAGGCTCGAACAACTCTGCTTCAGTCTGCTAAGCGGTACGCCACATCAGCGAACCGCCGACGCACCAAGGCACCTGTGTACCAGGTAGGCCAGAGGGTGTGGCTTTCCACTCAGAACATTCCCCTTCGGGTGGAGTCTAAGAAGTTAGCGCCCAGGTTTATTGGACCCTTCAAGATTGTCATGGTCATTAACCCTGCAGCAGTGCGACTGAGTTTGCCCCGGAACATGAAGATCCATCCCACCTTCCACGTTTCTAGGATTAAACCTGTCCGGGAGAGTCCTACGGTTTCCACCGCCCCTCCACCACCACCCCCTAGGATGATCGATGGGGGTCCTACCTACACCCTTTGTCGTCTACTCCGTTCCCGTCGCAGAGGAAGAGGGGTTCAATATTTGGTGGACTGGGAGGGCTATGGTCCTGAGGAAAGGCAGTGGATTCCTGCTCGTCATATCCTCAACCCTCAACTCATCCGAGACTTCCACCTGCGTTACCCGGAGCAGCCTTCTAGGACCCACGCTCAACCAGGCGTTAAGCCAGGGGGCACTCGTCCGCTACAGACCAGAGGCTTCGTCGAGGGGGAGGAGGATTTCCAGGAGGGAGAGGCCGAGAGAGCATTCTCAGATGAGTACTAACCTTTCCCCATACCTCCACCTTCCACCCTGTGTCTGTAGGGTTTTTGTTGATTCTTCTTTAATTCTTTTTTTTCTTCTTTTTTTTTTTCTCTCTCTCCTAGAAATTTGTTAGACATCAGGAGCCATCCATTAAGGGGGGGGGGGGGGTTCTGTCACAGTCTGCTTTCTGCATTAACATTCCTTAGTCACCTGGTAGTCACACCCTGTCTCTCTCTCACTCTGTTACACCCATCAGCTCAATTAGTATTTAGGCCCACTTCACTTTCACCTCAGTGCCAGATCGTACTTTGCAGCATGCCTTTGCAGCATGCCAGTCTTTCCGGCATTACCCTTCAGATTGCTCTCCCGGTTTCGAACCCTGCCTGTCCCTGACCAGCCTGCCTCGCCTGCTCCCTGACCCGTTCTGTACCTGCGACTCCCGTCCTGCTTTCTCCTGGAACCCTCGCCTGTCCCCGACCAGCCCTTTGCCTACTATCTGCCGTGTCAACCTGATCTCACCAGAATGCGTGACTCCACCACGACTCCTTAACACCACAATGCGTGGTGGAGTCACGAACTTTGTTACATTTGCGTGTCGGCACCACGCAAACAACCCCAATGTAAAGTGAATGAGGCTCCTTTGTCGTGGTGCACACACGCATTTCTACAACGTGCATTGTGTGTAATGCAACTGTTAATTTTATTAAATTAGTTTGTTTTTAAGGAAGGCCAGAGCTTCAGCTGTGTCAAATAGATTGTTCCCTTTAGTTAACGTTATTTAAAAGATAATGATCATGTCTTGTATTACGAGCGTCCATTCCCATTGGATAACGGAGAATTTTACACCCGGAAGTAAGTAGCCTATTCTCCTTACTGTCGATTGATTTTACAGTGATATCTGCACTACTCATCGACTAAAAAACACCAAATTGTCCTTGTTAATTACACAACATTGATTGGTTTGAATTGTGTGCAATGCTTTTGTATTTTCCCCCTTCGATTCGGAGAAACAAATATTTTTTCGGAGTTTTTGGACGGCAGAAGACACTACACTACCCAGAATCCTCAGCTATCGTTTGGGACTACACCATGAACCCCGTGATCAGTCCTCAAGTTCTTTGATTGGTTGACCTCCAACTGCATTCCATATGAAAAAAAACGTTTCGTAAAAGAGAAAATCATACTTTATTCAGCAGTGCTTGCTTTACTCTTTGATAGTCATCACATGAATGCATTGTAATAAATGGTTTGGCTGCATTAAATATTACACATCTGTCTTACTTCTTTATTTATCTACAGAGATCGGGCATCAGAATACACCGGAAACTATTCTTTTACCGTTCTGTTTTAATTTCACAATAAAGTTAGTAGTAATATTTTGTTTTGATATTATTGTTTTTTATTAACTACTAGACGACTGGGTCATGTTAAGACCATCTTTTTTTGGTTGCTATGGGGTTTTTCCATCGCTTTTGTGTTACAAATATCAAAACAATAACAAAATAATATTCGTCGTAAACTAAACCGGAAACAGCAGTATATTTTATTTTGTTAACACTGTAAACTTGACAGCCTTTTAACCTATGCTTTTAACCCAAACCACCTACTGGTTAAAGCACGTTATTACACGTTTAGAGTAATTGCAATGCAGGAAGATTGTGTTGCTTTTTAATGACTGTTTAAAATGCCTTTTTCTTAATGTCTTTCATTTTTGTAACGCACTTTTGAATGTGTTATATTTTATGAAAACATTCAAATATTAAGAGTACATACAAAATAGTGGGAAAGTAGAAGGTCAATTATATAAATATAGAATAGAAAATATCAAGAAGATACTCAAATGATATCTAGAGTAAAACAGTTTAGTGCCTGATAGGAGGATGTGCTAACTAATAAGGCTTTAAGTAAAGAAATGTGCAGAATACGACAGTGTAATGGTGGAAGTGTACACACATTGATAGATGTCTTGTAATGCACTGTTGATGAACCTGTGACCTAAGTTTGTCATTCATTGCATAACTACGCTATTGTGTATATGATATGTCAATAAACCTTAGAAAATCTTGAAATCTTGAAAGGGATGTGCAAAATAGCCATAATATACAGTCTTTAATGAACTATTAGAGAATAACGAGTAATGAATATGCTTTAAACGGATCTGCAGATAAATATTTAGTCTTCTCAAGCACCAACTATCAAATATCTCGCCTGATTGTTGGCACTTGACAATCACCTTCACTGAATTTCATTCAGGTGTAACTAAAGTCTGATTTAAGGGTTGTTTATATTTCACATCATTAATCCAAATCTGTAAAGTAACTAAAATAAATGTAGTGGATTAAAAATACCAGGTTAACCTTAAAGAAAGCCCTCAGGATTATAAAAGACCACCATCACCCCAGCCACAAACGGTTCTGTCTGCTGCAGTCTGGCAGGCGGTACCACAGCATTCGGACTAAAACCACCAGACACAGAAACAGCTTCATCCCACAGGCCAGAAGACTATTAAACACCTGAACTTAGAAATAACATTCATCTGGCTGCTACTTAGAAATTATTTATCTAATATAT
The DNA here is from genome assembly GCF_902827115.2 of Pseudochaenichthys georgianus. Classification (NCBI taxonomy): domain Eukaryota; kingdom Metazoa; phylum Chordata; class Actinopteri; order Perciformes; family Channichthyidae; genus Pseudochaenichthys; species Pseudochaenichthys georgianus. Next base: position 31,269,395 of record NC_047512.1, read on the forward strand.
CATATTCCAATCACTTGTATATAGACTCTTATTGCACTATTTCACTATTTTTTCTGTGCATCTGTTTTATTGCGTAGCACTGTTGGAGGAGCCTGTGACCTAAGGGGGGGAGGGGGGTAGGACACGTTCGATTCCTGTTTTGAATAGTGTGCCGTAGATGGGTTTCATTCCATTTCAAAGTCCTTTTGGACGCTCCGTGTAAACGTCGTGCATCCAATCACAGAGGTTGAGGACTGATCACGGGGTTTGTCAAGCTAAGCACATGGTGTAGTCCCAAACGATAGCTGAGGATTCTGGGTAGTGTAGTGTCTTCTGCCGTCCAAAAACTCCGAAAATATATTTGTTTCTCCGAATCGAAGGGGGAAAATACAAAAGCATTGCACACAATTCAAACCAATCAATGTTGTGTAATTAAAAAGGACAATTTGGTGTTTTTTAGTCGATGAGTAGTGCAGATATCACTGTAAAATCAATCGACAGTAAGGGGAATAGGCTACTTACTTCCGGGTGTAAAATTCTCCGTTATCCAATGGGAATGGACGCTCGTAATACAATACAGGGGACATGATCATTATCTTTTAAATAACGTTAACTGAAGGGAACAATCTATTTGACACAGCTGAAGCTCTGGCCTTCCTTAAAAACTAACTAATTTAATAAAAATAACAGTTGCATTACACACAATGCACGTTGTAGAAATGCGTGTGTGCACCACGACAAAGGAGCCTCATTCACTTTACATTGGGGTTGTTTGCGTGGTGCCGACACGCAAATGTAACAAAGTTCGTGACTCCACCACGCATTGTGGTGTTAAGGAGTCGTGGTGGAGTCACGCATTCTGGTGAGATCAGGTTGGCCGTGTTGTCTCCTACCAGCCTATTGCCTTCAATAAAGCTGGTTACCGACTATCCCTGGTTTCCCGTGTTCTGCATTTTGGTCCTCAGTTCGTTTGTGACAATAATGTGCCAGAAATAACCGATGATGGCCATTTCATTGGCTGATATAATTTCAAACACATTTAATATCCTGATATATATACAGGAGTATTCTTACAGATACTGTATGCTGTACACACCACAGGCTTCATGCCATGGGCAACTTAGACTTTTCCCCAATTCTGCATATTATGATCAAATAACCTATTCGCCCTTTTGTTGTTCGTCATAGAAGCTCATGCAGAGGATCTTCTCGTTGCAGTTTTTTCATCTGGGTTGCGCTTAAGCTGCTCTGTATAATAAATAATTGGCTTTAATAATTAGCTAGATAAGGAAAACTGTGAGCTTATGTAGGCTGTTCTCATGGCACAGATAAGAGTGGTGTGTAAGTCATGGAGTGATACATGGTTGATACTGAACTCAACATTTAATTATGTGTGAGTGAATATTGAGTGGTTAGTTCATCCATGACTGATCTGTGATCTGATCTTAGTATATGCTCTGCAGTACAGTTTATATATACTACATGCAACACATCCTCACTCCCAGGTCGGCCTATGTTGAAGTTATGTCAAGTAATAATAATAATAATTCCTTACATTTATTATAGCGCTTTTCCAGTGCTCAAAGCGCTTTACAGATACACATTACACATATTTTTTATACATGCAATGGTCACAATACCCACAGGAGCAAGCTCAGGTGAAGTGTCTTGCCCAAGGACACAACGGCTTTACAGACGCAGCAGCGGCGGGTTCACCCCTTGATCTGATGATCATTGCACAGCGCACTGCGCCACACCGTCCATCTTCACGCCTCGAAGTCATCGAGGCACTTTTACAAGTACACATTGATATTATACATGTAATGTGGACAATACCCACAGGAGCAAATCCGGGTGAACTGTCTTGCCCAAGGACACAACGGCCTGACGCAGTGGCGGCAGGAGCGGGTTTCGACCCCCCTTAGCGTACATTTTCAACTTTCCGGGATGTCCATAGGCTTCTATATAGCTCCCTAAACGTATGTTGTAGACGACTTGAGATTGCGAGCGAATGCTACCCGCAGATCCATTCTCACAGCGTTTATCAACCTTTTTCTTACTCAATATCAAGCCACACTTATTGTTTTTACTTCTTTATTTTAATTGAATAATGTAGGACTTGCCGTCAGTTCTGCGGCGGGATTTGACGCTCATGGAAGCACGGCATTCGTTTGTGTCGACTGCCCTTAAAGGCAATGTGAGCGTCCATTCTCATTGGATAACGGAGAATTGTACACCCGGAAGTAAGTATTCCCCTTACTGTCGATTGATTTGACAGTGATATCTACTGTTTCGCAACATGTTCTCTATCTATGGCTATACTGGGAGTTGTAGTTTTAAAAGACGTTTTCGTATTTCCCATAATAAGAAGTTGCCAGTATTAAACTGTACATCCCTGGAGGTTTAGGGGATAGGAAACACTCACATTTAAAACATTTAAAACGAGAGCCTGGTTCTGGTCCAGGCTCTCGTCATATTCTCACGCCTAGACTACTGCAACTCCCTCCTGGCTGGTCTACCTGCATGTGCCATCCGACCTCTGCAGCTCATCCAGAATGCAGCTGCTCGCCTGGTCTTCAACCTTCCTAAATTCTCCCACACCACGCCGCTCCTCCGCTCCCTTCACTGGCTTCCAATAACTGCTAGAATCCACTTCAAAACAATGGTACTTGCGTACCATGCTGCGAATGGATCTGGCCCTTCCTACATCCAGGACATGGTTAAACCGTACACCCCAGCACATGCACTCCGCTCTGCATCAACCAAACGGCTCGCTGCACCCTCGCTGCGAAGGGGACCCAAGTTCCCATCAGCAAAAACACGTGGGTTTGCTATCCTGGCTCCAAAATGGTGGAATGAGCTCCCCATTGACATCAGGACAGCAGAAAGCTTACACACCTTCCGGCGCAGACTGAAAACTCATCTCTTTCGACTCCACTTCGAGCGATAGAACTATTAACAAAGCACTGATATACTAATAAAGGGCTGGCTTATCTTATCTTCTTAGGAACAAAGGAGGGGTTTGGTCTGATTGTCGCCCCGCGAACACGATCACCACGAATCAAAAGGCAACTCGGGTGCACCGACAGAGCGGTCAGCTCTTGGCCAAAGTCAAGGCAAGCAGCAAAGCTGTTTTCAATGATAGTGCCTTCAGGGAGGTGAGCTCCAGAGGCTCAAATGGTTTTGTAACCAAAGCCTCGAGCACCAACGGCAGATCCCATTGCGGGGTGGAGACATGCACCACTGGGCGCTGCACAAAATGTGTCATAAGTGGTTGACTAAAGGCTGACCTGCCGCCAAATCCCTCATGACAGGACGAGATGACTGCTGCATACACCTTAACTGTGTAATGAGCAAGCTCCCTGTCCACCAGTATCTGTAAATAGGACAGCATAGAGCCCAATGTACAGGATAGAGGCTCTAGACTCCTTTCTTCACACCACTGCTGGAATCCCAACCACTTCGTCCTGTAACAGGCTGTGGTGGATCCTGCTCTTGCTGCCTGGATAGTCTGTATAACTTTGTCAGACAGTCCACCCTGTCTCAGCCTGTCCCTCTCAGGAGCCAAGCCTGAAGAGGTTGGCCCAGAGTGGGTAACGCCCCTATTGCACCTGCTTCCTGAGACAACGCCCCCCAGTACTGAGGAACCGTCCAGGGCTGGCCCAGCATCATCTGTGTCATTTCCGCGTACCACGGCGTCGAGCGGCGACCTGGGGCTACCAGGATGACTGACAACCGTTCTCGTCTCACCCTCTCCAGGAGGGGGAGATTGAGACGCAGTCTGCCTGCATCGAGCAAAATAATAATGTCCGTAATAATGTCCGTAATAATGCCGTGACTACAGTACACGGCGGCGTGCGTTAAAGCTTGCCGGCGGGCGTCTCTGAAGCCCGACCAACAACCAATCACATGAAACTCCCGCCCCGGACACACAAGCACGCGGTTTGATTGGCTAGAGCTTGTTCTGGCATATGATTTGATTGGCTGACGCTTCCGTCGAAGCTTCAAAAGTTGAACATTGCTCAACTTTTGAAGCGAGCAACGCGAGCAAAGCGAAGCGACGCTTCCACAATGCAGTTCGGCAAAATGTGACGTCACCCCATTCAAAGTGAATGGGCAGAAGCGTTGAAGCTTCAATGCACGCCGCCGTGTGGACGGGCCGTGACGGTGAAATACATTAATCGGAGCTATCACACTAGGCGAGGTGTGTTTTCTGACAACAACACGCCGGCCATAATGTCCCTGCACCCGCACAGTGCTTTTATCACACTCACATGCGCGCGCCCACCGGCTGCCCCCTTTACTGGAGTTACAACGGGGGCGGTGAGTGGGGAACCGTGTCTCACAATGGGTGCCCAGTTAATATCGTATGAAACGGATCTTGCCGAATTCAACGAGACATTATGGGGAAATGTGGGATTGTGGAGAGAAATGACTCTTGCTCTGGGATAAATGCAATTGTTTTTATTAAACGCATTTGTCACACACACATCACTTTTTATGACATTACAGTGGGAGGGGAACTCACCCTCGCGTCCCGGTGGATGGTGAGGCACACAGCTCTCGCCGCCGGGACGCTTCCTCCCACAGCCCGTCACTTCCGGGAGGACGGCCCACCCCACCCCGAAGCTCTCTGTCGACGCGGAGCCAATTATTCATCTGCCCGATGCTGCGGTCCAAATAATTGCTCCGATCCTGCGATGGAGAGACGGGGGCGTCCTGCGGAGGAGTAATCAGCGAGAAGCCCAACACACCAAGATTATTTGCCCATCCTGCTGCCTGTGGGAGCAGATGGGCTGCCAGGCTCTCATCAAGGGGGGGCACGCCGGTGCTGGCGTCTGAGTCGTGGGAGCGCCCGGCAGGCAGTGCAGGACGGTGAAGGCTCCACGCCGTGGTCAGGCCCCAGACATTCAAAGCAGAGATGGTGGGGATCGGCGCCCGCTATCAAGCCAGGGCACGAAGGACAGGCATGGGTCTCTTGAAGTGGCGACTCCATGGAAGTGAGATGCTTCTTCTTTACTTGCCCTTTCTTTCCGAAAATATGTATTTTTCTCTGTCAGGTGTTGTCTCGCTCGCTGAAGAGAAAAGGATGACAGTCAAGAGGCGTAGCTGCCTTATATACTGTGAGCCTGCGCGTGCATTCCGGCTACGTTTATACAACTTCAGTGTGTTAACGCTTGCGTATCATTGATGAGAGTAGTACCCATAGAGTCCAGTAGAGGGCGGAGCCTGTGTGAGATAGAACATGTAGGTTTATCGGCTTTCTTGTCAATAAAGGTTTACATGCCACTGTTTTTCACCAGTGAATTGTGCATCCATATTGTTAATAAATACCTACTGAACTTATATTTAATATAATGCATCATGTCCATGCCACATGACCTCCAACAAGGAATGTATTGATATAACTGAAGCTTATTAAGTTAGCTAACATAACATTTCTCATCAAATGACTTGTTCCAACTTGTACGTTAGCTTTAGCAAACCCTTGAGCACTACTTAGCTAGCTATAGTATGTGTATATTGTTAGCAAACTAGTTAACAGTTTACGTTCACATCAAATAGTACATTACTGTAAACATTTAACTAACATTAGCTAACTCTGTTTGACTTGACATTACCTTACTTCATTATTTGCAATTACATTACATTTTATGGTTGTATTGTTTACCTTGCTGTTACTGGTGAACAGTGGCGGTCGGCCCATAGGGGCGCTAGGGGCGCCGCCCCCCTCTTCCCACATTAAAAATCAAAACATTTAAAAAAATATATATTTAGAAAATATATATATATTTTTTTTTTTTAATAAACGAGGTAAATATTATATAATTGGTATCAGTAAAATGTATAATCTACAATAAAATCTCGTTTAAAATGGTGTTACGATGTCTAAAGTTACTGATAAGTCACTTGTTTCCTGCCTGGCCTTGCCCGTGTATCATTACCCTCTCTCGTCTGGGCGCTATGCACAGCGCCCAGACGAGAGTGCAGCAAGTGCAGCAGAAGCCGACTGTTGCTATCTTTAAACTATGCCGCCAAAACATAATTTCAGCCAATCAGCGTCATCAAATCTGATGGTCACAGGGCGCTTACGTCAGCGCCCGGTGCAGTCTGTGAGTTGTTTGGACTCGTATCCAAGGAGACAAAACAGGAAGCTGTCATTAGCAGCTAATGAAAACTCAGTTTTTGACGGAATTGAATTATGGATTATCAATAATTTTTTCAAAGTGACAGACACATTGGATTAACCTATGGATTAACCTTCAGCCGCGTTTTTCTCGTTTTTGATCAGAATAACAGCAAAAGGTGAGCATATCTCCGTGTTTTGCTACCTAAAGCTACATTGTGTGATGTCTGTATTTGCTTCCCCTGTCGCAAGTTCTGATCGCTCAGTGATGATACTTATATTTCTAGAATCTGTGGAATCTCAGCTTGTTAGCTAAGCTTGTTTGTGCATATCCGATAAGTATATCGATTGATTTATGCCTAGAGTGCGTTAGCATTTTTTCGCTCAGGGCTCATTTAGACACTTCTTGTGAGACTTGTGTTTTGTTTCGGTAAACATGGTTCATATCATCAGTTAGCTGAGTTTCTTCCTGTTAAATGAGTAGGACACATGAATAGTTTATTACATTTTAAGAAGCCCTGAGACACAGTTTCGTGAGAAAAAAAACGGGGGGGAAAGCTCCTTAACAGGTTAAATGGGAATTAAATCATTTTAAGTAATTTTGAGTGTTCCCAAAGCCCCGATGTTCTGCAGTTTGTGTGGGCCTACTGTACTGTTGCACAGTTTATACTGTAGAAACTATGTCCAGAACAAGGTGTTTGGAAGTTTTGGAAGATTCATAGCTAACCACACTGAAGATTATGGAAGTATTGATCAGTCTTCTCATATTTTTAAGCCTCAATTTGTCCTTCCCCCCTCCCCCCTCTAACATCACCAGAAGAAGAATTTAAGGGGTCTTTTCTCAATTTGTTTTACCGGGGGAGCATCCCCCCGGACCCCCCTAGTATTGTTTGGTTACCATTTCCACAGCCCCACCTAAAATAATTTCCACCAGCCGCCACTGCTGGTGAAGGCTGTGTGGCTCCTGATGATCATCTCTGGTGTTCACAGTTTTCAATGTTAAATCTTGTACGAAACTCGAGAAGTGAAAGGGGCAGACGGAGATGATGTGCATGAGGCTGGAGCTATGCAGATAAACCCCATTCTGATAAAAGCTTATGATTGTACATAAAAAAGGCACTGACACAATTGTTACATGATAACTGTTGGCTGGTGAGCAGTGATGTGAACACTTAGTTTAGAGCAAACTAACTACATAAGAGCCTTTGAACTGCAAAAAAGGTTGTTGACCAGCAGTAATCTGTAATTTCTCCCTCTAATCTGAAACATGTAACATTAGCTTCCTAAATCTCCAGTAGTGTAATTTTAAAAAACACCAACATACCTCACTTCATGCCTTATTTTGTTAGAGGACTGGCTTCCTCCTCATTTTCCCACGCCAACCGCTCAAGAAAGTTCTCTGACTGTAGTGTCAGAGTTATTACGACTGACCCTATCATTTTTCACTTCCATGTTTAAAAAAGATTTGTGTATCTATTCCCTGTGCAACCCTGTCTCCTAAAAATTACGTTCCCACAGAACTAAACTGCATTCTCAATTACGTTTAGCCAGAAACGTATTTTCTCCCACGTTATGTTCGTTATGAACGTATCTCAAATACGTTTATTTCTACATATCTTCTAGAAACATATTTTCTCCAACGTTACGTTTCTTATGAACGTATCTCAATACGTTTATTTTCTACATATCTTCTAGAAACTTTTCTCCCACGTTACGTTTCTTATGAACGTATCTTAAATACGTTTATTTTCTACATATCTTTACCATTTATTGTCTGAGGACGACCTAGAGAGTCTTGCTTATAATAATGATAATAGTCATTTATAAATATCATTTTAGAGCCCACATTTGAAATCAGTAGGCGAGGCTGTAATTTCGCCAGCTGTTGCTCTCATGAGCGAGGCAGAAAATAATAGTTTTAACATGCCAAAAAGCTGCTGTGTCGTTTATTGCACCTCAAACATTAAAACAAATCCAGAGTTACGTGTTTCTGTACTTCCTCTAAGAAGAAAGGACAGTAACAGAATATCTCTGTGACGCCAGATGTGGTGTTCGTATTGCGATATGATATCCAAAAAAAAATTCAGTTTAGGATGGCCGAAGACACTACACTACCCATAATCCCCAGCTATCGTTTGGGACTACAATCCCATTGACAAACCCCGTGATTAATCTTCAAACTCTGGGATTGGATGTTGGAGTGGCAGTGCGCCAAGGTTATGCCGAGCGCCAAACTCTTAGAAATGGAACGAAACCACGGCAGACTATTCAAAACTGGATTTGAACGCCCCCCGAGAACTACACATGCTGGCTATTGTGTTTCGCAACATGTTCTCTGTGGCACGTCTCTACTGGGAATTGTAGTTTTAAAAGACGTTTTCGTTTTTCCCAAAATTAGAAGTTGACAGTATTAAACTGTGTACAGCCCTGGAGGCTTAGGCGATAGGAAACACACATTGTACACATTGGTGTGTACAAATTTAAAACATGTAATTACTAAATGGGTTCAAATCGCTTGTATCCATAATGGGCAGCATTAATATATACCCACATGACAGCTCATTGTTACTTTGTAATTCTACTCCACTACAATTCAGAGGTTAACCTGGTATTTTTACTCCACTACACTTATTTGAGTTACTTTGCAGAAATGTGAAATATAAACAACCCTTAAACAACCCTTAAAGCAGACTTTAGTTACACCTGAGTAAAATTCAGGGAAAGGTGATTGTCAAGTGCCAACATCAGGAGAGATATTTGATTGTTGGTGCTTGAGAAGACTAAACATTTATCTGCAGATCTCTATAAAGTATGTTCATTAATCGTTATTCTCTACTAATAGTTAATTAAAAACTGTATATAATTGCTATTTTGCACATCCCTTTCAAGATTTCAAGATTTTCAAAGGTTTATTGACATATCATATACACAACCACAGTGTAGTTTTGCAATGAATGCAAATCTTAGGTCACAGCGCATTACAAGACATCTATCAATATGTGTGTATCTCCACTATTAAACTGTCAAATTCTGCACATGTCTTATAATATCTACATACATAAGGGTATAATTAATGCGTATAATATCAGTTAAAATAAGTGCTTCAACATAGTTAACATTGCAGGAAAGCAATATATTAGACGTTAAGTACTTTCTCAGGCTTAATATTTATCTGTAGATAGATACCCCCAAAGCTTTCTTCTTATTTGAAAGAAGACCTTAACCTAAAGTACTCTTTAATGTGTTAATAAAGGTTCATTAGTTTGTCTGTTTTGCACATCCTCATATTAATATCTTTGTACATCCAGCACTAAACTGTTTTATTGTAGAGATCACTTACAGTATCTTCTTGATTTTTTATATTCTATATTTCTATCATTGACCTTCTACTTTCCCCCTATGAAAGTATGTACTCT